>NW_028270139.1:57309614-57610768 GCF_037043375.1 Chiloscyllium plagiosum | reverse complement strand
GTTGATTCTCCTGCTCCTCGAATGCTGCCTGACTGGCTGTGTTTATCCAGCACCACACTTTTCGATGCTAAATACACTCTTCGTTTGGTATGTAAAGTCAAATCTTTAAATGTTGTAATTGTGTTGAAATTTGCATTATTATTGTCACATGTACTATGGTATGATGAAAACTATTGCTTTGCATGCTAACCAGACAAATCATACCTTACGTTAGTTCTTCAGGGAAATAGAACAGAATGCAGAATATAGTGTAACATTTACAGGGAAAGTGCAGAAAAAAGATCAACTCTAATATCTGAGAGGTCCATTCATAAGTCTGATAACAGCGGGGAATAAACTGTTCTTGAATCTGTTAGTACATTTTTTCCGACTTTTGTACCTCCTCCCCAATGGAAGAGGTTGGAAGAGAGTATAACCGGGGCAGGGGGAGAAGGGGGGTTCTTTGATTATGGTGGTGCATTCCCGAGGGAGCAAGAAGTGTAAGTACATTTAGCCTTACTGCAAACTCTTTCGAGTTTTAGCTTTTCTTTAAATTAATCCTGACTAAGAACAGGAATCTAAACAAACAGCATCATCATCTTCAACAAAATCTTTTCTTTTTAAATGCTGATGAAAATTACCTGTAAAAAACCTGAGCATGAAATTTCAATACAAATCAAAGAATTTAATTAAATGAGGAACTAATGGCTTAAAGAGAATAAACTGAAAGGCCTTGTTACACTTGATAAGCATGGGGCAGTATAGGGTGCAGTGGAAATGTAACACTATGGACAATGGCACAAGCTGCTGGGGAAATTAAATAACATGCACTTTGCTGCTTTTGAAACCAAAAGTCTTCATGATCTTTGATGACGTGAACAGATTAACATTTTCTTTTTGCTGCCTCAGTAACCAAAACAACACGTCCAGTATGTGACAAATGAATTGGTGCCTTTTTCAAAAGGGCTTTGTGTTTTGGTCAGCTTCCAGCAGCAATAATCTTCCTATTCTTGGAAAGAAAATCTGCAAATACTTTGATAAAATATTCATTGTCTGAATGACCAGTGTGACAACTTAATTTCTTGCAGAAAGAAAGCACCATGATACTCATAGATAATAAAACAAGAAATTCATTGAAAATTACTCTTAAACCTGAAGTGACTGACCTGAGGCTTCTGCTATTAAATTATTACAAAACATTAAGGCGAATGATTTTTTAAAGCTTTATTAAAATGCCCATTCTACACTTAGATAAACTAGCCTCTATTAAATGACTTCCCAAAGATTCAGCATGATCTCTTGGCATCTATGCTATTGAATAATATTTGTTACGTATCAGGCTGACATTTTTCATCTTTTGGCAAGGCACCTATTTAAGACAAATGCATGATGGCTGGTCCATCATGGGCGATTTTGACTTTTCTCACAAATCTTCTACTCTTCCTCACATTCATATGCAATTAGCCTCTTTGGTGTCTGTATCTTAATTGTGGGGCAGGAAAGGCAGAGGGACGCTCTCCATTGTCATAACTTGTAACGTTCATGCTGCTAGTGCCATAATTAAACAACACCTCCACTCAGTTCAGATGTTGCAAGGGAAGAACTACTCTCTAGTCCTGCACCATATCCTCAAAGAAAAAGCACAAATAAAAAAAACAAGTCACCTCCTTAGTTTGCTGACAGAGATCTGCAAATGTACATGGGTGGAGTGGTAGAGAAGAGAGTAGTTCTTCTTGCTGCTGACTGACAAAGGAGACTGTGCTGCCAAACTCAGCTGGCGTGAACTGAGAAAGTGCCCCAGTTCAGAGCAATGTCTCAGGTGAAATGCAACATCCTGCAATGCATGGACAAGGTGAGTAACCTTCTGAATGCCACCATTTCTCTCTTCTACCTCCCACACACAGAGCCAATGCCAACACTGCCACTGCACATACATCTCTCCAAGTCTCATGGACCACACGTCTCATTATTGCATGGATTATGTCCACTCAAACACCTCATCTTGACAAACTACTAACCCTCCTGCGATCTTCATAGCTTATTCACTCATTTTTATCTCTGCTGCTCCTGCAATACAACTAACTGCTCTCCCGTTCCACTATTCTCACTCTCTTCCTTTGTCTCAGGAAAGACTGACCACTGGCTGATGTTGCTGCAGTAGCTTGACTACATACATTATAGGAATATAACTGCAATCCCCAAAGTGGTTGCACATGACCTGCAGGACTGACAAATTCCCTGGACGAGAATTAGAAGAACCCCTTGACTGACTGTGGCAGTATTCCCCTGAGTGACCGTATTTCCTCTTGACCCCACTATGGACTGATCTCTTTGACTTTCACACATGCAGTGTGTTCGCTGCATGAGCTGCTGACACATGCTTTAGGCATGACATTGATGTAGCATGCTGCCATACAGCAAAATGTCTACACAATTGACAATTCAGTGCTGTGAAGTGTGACAAGCTCCCTGCTTTTCCCTATGCACTAAAAAGACTACAGAAACTACAAAGGCAGACTGCCTCCAAGAAAGCACAAAGTGAGTGAGTTGCAATAAATTAAGCTAAAAGCCACAAGTATCCTGTTTTGTATCCCTGTGTAATGTGACATGGAAGAGTTATGAAAGTCATAATTATCCCTGAGTCCCAAAGTGAAGCCCTGGAGGGCTGAATGGTGTGTGTGTTTGTCCAAAAGCAGTCATGATGATGTTGTGAAGCCAGATATTTGGTGATGTTCACTTGCATGGTCAGAGAGTAGAAAAGGACTGTGTCCATGGAGTATGCAGGAACGTTGTGGTCAAGGCACAATTAAATTAGGCCTGGAGAAGCAAGTAGTTTTTGCAATAAATATGCTCCATTTGGTGTTATATCCTTCAAAGATCAATCCAGAAATGCATCAGACATAATGACTGTTACATAATAAAATGTCCGCAAGTTTCCAATTAGGGTATGTGAGTAGACAGCTCATATAAATCATTTTATAAGATCAGTAAAACTGTAATGATTAAAAACAGAAATGTATACTTCAAATAATTTGCCAACTAAGGTTTGATTACCCTTTAAAGATTAATATTCAGGTTCTTACTCAGGCATGGTGGCTCAATGGTTAGCTACTCTTCAGAGGTAGGTGTGGACTTGTTGGATGGAAGGGCCTGTTTCCACACTGTAGGGAATCTAATTGAAAAAGTGACTTTGAAATATAATTGATCTTAGAAACCTGTCTATTTATTTTGTGGAGATTGAGATCCTGTTCTGTGTTTACTCATGACCTTAATCTTGATTTGGAGATGCCAGTGTTGGACTGGGGAGTACAAAGTTAAAAATCACACAACACCAGGCTATAGTCCAACAGGTTTAATTGGAAGCACGAGCTTTCGGAGCGACGCTCCTTCATCAGGTGGTTGTGGGGTACACAATTGTCAGACACAGAATTTATAGCAGAAGTTTACAGTGTGATGTAACTGAAATTATACATTGTTTATTGAGGCTTTCATCTGTTAGAATACTATGATAATTTTACTTCTTTCATGTGTAACTCACAAAACCTTTTTTTTAAAAAGTTGCATTCTCTGGTTAACTAACAATTGGTGATAGCTAGACAATATGTTGAAGATGTTAGCCCCCTGTGTTCTCTGTCTTTACCATAATGTTTAGACCGATTGCAAACTAAAAAGTGAGATAACAGAGTTTTACATGAATTCATGCAGTTTTTGAGCAAAGTACAATGTAACTTTGCAAGTCCAAATTCACCCCACAAACATATATGTATTTGTGTGCATGTGGGTCTTTCTGTGTGTGTGTGGGGGGGGGTCTGTGTGTGTGTGTGTGTGTGTGTCTGCCTGCCTGGGTTGGGGGGTTGTGAGTGAGAGAGAGTGTATATGTGTGTGTATGTGAGTGTAGAGTGTCTTAAGTCTGTGAAGTGGTGCATGTGTGAGTGTGGGTGTGTGTGTCTGTGGGAGTGTGTGTGCGTGAGTCTGGGGTGGGGGATTGTGAGTGTCTGTGAGAGAGTGTATATGTGTGTGCGTGAGTGCAGAGTGGTCTAAGTCTCTGAGCGGATGCATGTGTGAGTGTGGGAGTTTGTGTGTCTATAAGGGTGTTTGTGAGTATCTGCGTGTGTGTCTGTGTACATGTGTGTCCGTGTGTATGTGTGTGTATAGGAGTGCCTGTGTGTGAATGTAGGAGTGTCTGTGTGTGTATATTGCAATGGTGGTCACATGAACCCAAGGTCCCATTTGAAGCCCTCCCTATGGGTATGGAACTTAGCTATCAGCCTTTGTTCGGCCACTTTTCACTGCTGCCTGTCCCGAAGTCCGCCTTGGAGGATGGTTACCCGAAGGTCTGAGGTCAAATGTCATGGACTGCTGAAGAGTTCCCCAACTGGGAGGGAACCCTCCTGTCTGCTGATTGTTGTGGGGTGCCCATTCATATGTTGCCGTAGCCTTTGCCTCAGTTTCTTCAATGTACCATGCCTCAGGGCATCCTTGCCTGCAACGTATAAGATAGACAACGTTGGCTGAGTCACATGAGTACCTGCCATGCACAAGGTGGGAGGTGTTCCACACATAATGGTGGTATCCATGTTCACACTCTGACACGTCTTGCAGCGCCTACCATGACAAGGTTGTATGAAGTTGTCCACAGCAAGGAACCGTAATGACCTCCTCAGGAGACAGACACGTGCTGCAACCGATAGGGTACTCTTCGTTGTTCACTACTTCCCAAGAGCTGAAAAACTACGCCATGTTCTTTGTGACCTACAACACATTATCAATGAGAATGAGCACCTCACCAAGACCTTCCCCGCACCTCCACTACTTGCCTTCAAACAACCGCCAAACCTCAAACAGATCACTGTTCGTAGCAAACTGCCCGGCTCTCAGGACAACTCCATACAACCCTGTCATGGTAGCCGCTGCAAAACGTGTCAGAGTGTGGACATGGATACCACCATTACGCGTGGGGACACCTCCCACCATGTATATGGCAGGTAGTCATGTGACTCAGCCAACGTTGTCTATCTTATACGTTGCAGGCAAGGATGCCCTGAGGCATGGTACATTGGGGAAACCAAGCAAAGGCTACAACAACGGATGAATGGGCACCGCAAAACAATCTACAGATAGGAGTGTTCCCTCCCAGTTGGGGAAAACTTCAGCGGTCCAGGACATCGACCTCGGACCTTCGGGTGACCATCCTCCAAGGCGGACTGTGGAACAGGCAGCAGCAAAAAGTGACCGAGCAAAAGCTGATAGCTAATTTCCGTACTCATAGGGAGGGCTTCAAACGGGACCTTGGGTTCATTTGACCACCATTGCACCAAACACACGCACAGACACTCCTACATATACACGCAGGCACTCCTATACACACACATACACACATACACACGGATACACATGTACACAGACATGCACGCAGATACTCACACACACCCTTACAGACACACACACACTCCCACACTCACACATGCATCCTCTCAGTGACTTAGACTACTTTACACTCATGCACACACATATACACTCTCTATTACAGACACTCACAATCCCCCACCCCAGACATACACACACTCCTACAGACACACACACTCCCACATTCAACATGCACCCCCTCACAGACTTAAGAGACTCTACACTCACTACACACACATATACACACTCTCTCACACTCACAACCCCCCAACCCAGGCAGGCAGACACACACACATACGTTTGTGGGGTGAATTTGGACTTGCAGAGTTACATTGTACCTTGCTCAAAAACTGCATGAATTCATGTAAAACTCTGTTATCTCACTTTTTAGTTTGCAATCGGTCTAAACATTATGGCAAAGACAGAGAACACAGGGGGCTAACACCTTCAACATATTGTCTAGCTAACACCAATTGTTACAGTTAACCAGAGAATGCAACTTTTTAAAAAGTGTTTTTGTGATTTACACATAAAAGAAGTGAAACTATCATAGTATTCGAACAAATGAAAGCCACAACAAACAATTAAGGTATTATTCAATGTATAATTTCAGTTACATCACACCGTAAATTTTTGCTATAAATTCTGTGTCTGACAATTGTGTACTCCACAACCACCTGATGAAAGAGCGTCGCTCCGAAAGCTAGTGCTTCCAATTAAACCTGTTGGACTATAACCTGGTGTTGTGTGATTTTTGACCTTAATCTTGATTCTGACCAGAAGCCCTGATCAATCACTGACCCAGGAACCAATGTATGAAACGAAGATTAGTAACTATTGGAAACCAACTGTGTGGCTCACAATCTCACCAAAAATAGTAAGGTCTCATAAAAAGATCACATTTCAATTTTTTGTAAAATAAGAAACTGAATGGCAAATTTCACAGGTATCTCAACTTCCATTAAAAGGTCACCTTTGTCACTAAAACAGTCATTACTCTTGCTATGCTTTTTTTCCAACTATTCCTTAGGCTTCCAGTGACTGAGTTGTCTTATGTTCATGTACTTGATGTTCATGACAGCTATCATTTCTTGATCAAAGTTATGTTGCTCAAGTTTGTGAGGAGATGGTGAATTTTTATTCATCCGCTATATGACAACAGATGCATCATTTAAATTTAAAACTAAAAAGTTCAGGATTAGAACTGAAATTGAGACATGTTATCAGTTCACAACATATCCAATAAGAATAAAAATAATGAGCAGTAGATTACTTACAGTGTGGAAACAGGCCCTACGGCCCAACAAGTCCACACCGACCCGCCGAAGCGCACCCACCCAGACCCATTCCCCCATGTTTACCCCTGCACCTAACACTACAGGCAATTTAGCATGGCCAATTCACCTAACCTGCACATTGTTTTGGACTGTGGGAAGAAACCGGAGCACCCAGAGGAAACCCATGCAGACACGGGGAGAATGTGCAAACTCCACACAGTCAGTCGCCTGAGGCGGGAATTGAACCCGGGTCTCTGGCGCTGTGAGGCAGCAGTGCTAACCACTGTGCCACCATGCCGCCCAATATTACTTACAGTGTGGAAACAGGCCCTTTGGCCCAACAAGTCCACACTGACCCTCCAAAGAGCAACCCACCCAGACCCATTCCCCTACATTTACCCCTTCACCTAACACTACAGGCAATTTTAGCATGGCCAATTCACCTAATGTACACATTTTTGGTCTGTGGGAGGAAACCGGAGGAAACCCGTGCAGATACGGGGAGAATACCCAAACTCCACATAGACAGTTGCCTGAGGCAGGAATTGAACCTGGGTCTCTGGCACCGTGAGGCAGCAGTGCGAACCACTGTGCCACCGTGCCACCCACTTGGGTAGCAGTACTTGAGTAAATGTTTGAAAAATAAGAAAGTTTGCTCGATGTGCTGATCTCTTCCTGTTTTCCAAGATTTCTACAATTTTGTAATGCTGACAGATGGTTTGAGTTGTGACTCTTGGTTCTCAATGACAATTTATTTATAAATTTATGTGTCAAACTGTCAGAGGCATCTGAGTAATGGAAGGAAAAATACAGAATAATCACATTGACAATGTTTGAATGAACTCATTTGAGTAATTCAAAGATAAATGAATTATTTTTTCCCATTCAGTTTTCTTTATAAAATAATAATTGCATAATAAATTTCTATATAAAATTGAAATAACATTGTTTTTCATATCAAGGACTATCTAAATTAGGTCCCAGAAGGGTAACCTTTCAGGAGTCGTCATCTGCATTCAGTATGTATCAGAAAATCATTGGGAATAGTCCATGATTTTCGAATATGCATTGGTAATGGTTGACATAACTCATCACAACTAAGAGGCTAGAGGATCTACTTCTGGCATTGACTTGAACTGCTACAATGATACTTGCAATTTAAAAAAGAAAACATATTTATATAAAAACAAAAAGCTGCTGCTCTTGAAAATCTAAAAGAAAAAGAATCATTTTAGAAAAGTTTAGAAACTTCAGGCAGCAATTATGAACAGAAAATGACGATTTTTCATCAGAACTGGAAACACTCAGGGATCTAACAGTTCCTTGACGATACTGAGACAGAGTGTGGGAAAAGGAAGTAAAGATCAAAAGGAATAGTCTACAGCGGTATGGATGGCAGGAATAATTAATTAACAGAAAAATGGATGATTGTACAAGACTGATGATTTAATGGCTGGAAATGTGTTGCTGGAAAAGCGCAGCAGGTCAGGCAGCATCCAGGGAACAGGAGAATCGACGTTTCGGGCATAAGCCCTTCTTCAGGAATCCTGAAGCAGGGCTTATGCCCGAAACGTCGATTCTCCTGTTCCCTGGATGCTGCCTGACCTGCTGCGCTTTTCCAGCAACACATTTCCAGCTCTGATCTCCAGCATCTGCAGACCTCACTTTCTCCTGATGATTTAATGGTCCTACTTTAATGAGTTGAAGCCATATAGATAAAAATGAAGTGTGCACATTTGACAATCATTTTATATTCAACCATCTATACTGGACAAAACTGCAAATGCTTTACGTTTAATATATGCAACCAATAATATTTCAAATCTATTAAATTAATTTTCTTATCTAGAACTGCCAAACTTCCACACAAAGGTGGAAGTCACATGATCCATATCTGAGTTGTTTGGGCAGTTTTTGTTGCTTTAAAGAAGAAGAATGGAATCCTATAGAGAAAGAATACCAAGCCATAGTGCTAAAAAAGCATGAATTGTTGTAATTATTCCCAATCGCAGTCTTGTTAAGTTTACTTTGAATTCTCAAAAGTTCTCATGAGACTGGAAACATTCCAATGACAATATACACAAAATGTAAGCTTGTGGAGCATTTGATTCAATTTAAGATTCTGCATTTACAAAAAAAATTGTAGCAACATCTCCCTAGCATGGTAATAGAGGACTTCTTCAGGAACAGAGGTCCTGAACTTTGACGAATTACCTTATTTTCTGTAATAGCCAGGTTCAGTCAGGCATGACATGTTGACTGCATCAAATGTGATTTGAAAAATATAATTGGTTGATTTGTATCAAATACGATTAGTCATAAATTATGATTGGCTATCTGTTGCAGAATGTGATTAATGAAATTATCAAATCAAAAAAATTACTAACGAAAGTGCAAATAAACTGAAAATGCCAAATGAATTAGGATTAAGTCATTGTAGACATTGCAAACATATAGCCTTTTTACAAAAGACATCCAGCTTAATTTTAGCTGCAGTGGTTTTCACAAGGAGAGAAATTCTCAATGTAGCTTTAGACTAATTGTGATGCAATCATTGAAAATTCACTGCATTTAGAAATGACAGTATAGTCTTTACTATATTCCTCAAGTAAAATTCAGATTATAATTCATAATTTATTTAGATTCAGTTAATCCAGTAATTTCTGGTCTTGAACCAGGGAATAAAAATTAAATTTTCACAAAATCCCCAAATAGTTCTCTAATACTTTTAAGAGAAAGGAATGTGCTACTTCTTATTGGTTTCATCTACAGGAAGTTCCAGCCTGAAACTCCTTCGCAGTTACTTAAGGCTTTTTAATGCAGTACTGGTGTGACATTCATGTAGTGTGATGCTATATAGCAACAATTCCACCCCTTGACAATCATGACAAAGTGTCTGGCTTTGTGTTGGGTCTTAAAGGCAAAATACGAAAGAAGTACAATGAGTTTTTAAATTGAATTAAGGGGAGAAGTGCAAAAAGGCAATTCAAGGCAAGGCAGAGATAATGAGAGCTCCCAAATAGGCTGGTATTGAGTGGGTGCTAAGATAGCAAGCGAGGAGCCCCTGTGATGCACCTTAATTGAACCTATGAGATGAATATCTGTACCTACATCCAAAGTGCAGCTTCATCATCAAAGGCAATCACGTCAAGCCACATTTCTGATCCATTTAGAATTTGGTTCTGCATTTTCGACACTGGTACCTTTCATCAGAGAAAGGTAACTGATGGTAGTTTAGCACCTCAGGCAAGGGCAAAGGTTGATGTCATTCTGTTAGAGTCAGTCTGCACCACAATCCAACTGTCCAGCCAACTGACCCAGACAGAGTTCATGCTTCCTAGCCTTCACAACCAACCTGGTGCTTCTGATATATTGCAGTCAGAGGATATCTGGGGCACTTCCAGCAGAAGTGAGTATATCCACCTACTGGTGAACACACAGTTGCACAGGGACAGCACCACAGAGGTGTGGCACATATATAATGAGATGAGCAGTGAAAAACCACATGACATAACTCACTCTAGTGCACTGAGAGAAACCACCATTGAAATGTCCCACAAATATACACTTGGCTAATGTTTAGTCCAATGGCCAGAATTTTCCCATACATTCAGGAGATAGTGGAGTGAAAAAAGAAAAGAAATTCACCATTTCTTTTTCATATGCATTGTGCATGGACACTGTAAATTGTTCACTGGAAGGTGTCTTGTTCTGAAAGAACATATTCACAATTACATATCAGGTTCTCTTGTTTCTTTCTTGTATTTGTAAGGAATGTTGTAAAAAGCCTGAAACAAAAGCAATCAGTACATTATCATACTAACTTGAGTGCTCCCATGACATAATATTTTGTGCAATGAAATGAAACAAAGAAACTACCTGATTGGAAATGGCTTATTGGGAGAAGGCATTGAGAAATAAAAGCACAAGCAAGTGCCAGAACATTCTGAAACGCAAAATACTACTTCAAAACACTGCTTCCGCAAAATGTTTGAATTATTGTCTGTTTTTTCCTTAAAGTATTTTGGAAAAGTAATCAGCAAGCCGACATTCCCAATTGGCTAAACTTTACAAAAAGGTTGACTGAGCACCAATTGTGAGGAGTTTCACAGAGGATTCCTTTCTGTGAGCTCTAGGGAGATTTCTTGAGCAATTTTGTCTTGCTGTGAAGTAGGACTGTTTTATTGTTACACCTCTCTGAAAGTCAAGCCCTGTTATTCCCAGAGTAATCATAAAAGTTAAATAAAATCTGTAAAAGTAAGGCAAATTCCCCAATTAACCCATCCTTTAGACCCAGGTTGACAGGGAGCATGGACCAGGTTTCTCTACTTCAGAATAATTACCATTTATTACAAATAAATAGATTCTGGTTACAAATTATGATGAATCATCAAACTATTACTCCATTTGTTAAAACTCTAGACCCCTTACAAAGCTCCCCTACACACACATGCAGACAGACACAAACAAAAGCATGGCTATCATTGGTGCAGGGGAGTTCAATATTACTTGTCTACAGGGCTAACTGAAATGATCCTTCCAGTTTGTCAGACAATGGCTCCACAGTCTTCCTTCTTTAGGTACTTTCACTTGCTTGCAGGGGGTACAGGTCAACTATTTAACATTTACACTATCTCTTACATGTTGTCATAAGCATAGCTTACAGCAACCAATGGGGGAAGTAAACTGGCTTTCTTCAGGGTTGAGGTGTTTTTTTTTACTGCAGATGAGGACAGTTCTTTCCTTTCCAAGTGTCCAATGCCATTTTATACAAACATTTACTGCTGTTCAGCTATCTAGGAACCAATCACATATTGTTACGGGCAGAGTGCATTTGTTATTGTCAATGGGCCACCATTCTCTAGATCAATCAGATATTTGTTGCCAGTCAATTTTATATTCGTAACACTCATTGGCTCTAGCTCATCTGCAAGCAGACTTTCGCACATGCCATCCCAGTTACAGACTCCCGATTACAACTGAATGTAGTGGGAGGCAAAGGTAAAAGACAACGTTCTGAGGACACATTGATGGTATTCATGATAGCTTATTAGAAATACAATACCACATACATAAATACATTGGGATTTTACATCATTGCCAGTCTGATTGTCTGTCATTTAGATACAGCTACAAGAATGAAGCTACTGAGGGTATACTTCTTTCGTGCCGCATCAACCTGTTTGAAAGATGCTACTCTCCTAATACCCACTCGAGCATAACATCTGTTTTGTTTAAATGTGATGTATCAGATATTTTAAAACATTATAGCAGTTGGTAATGTTAACTTTTTTATGAAAAACCTAGAAACATGAAGAAAGATGAATCAGAAGAACTGCATTTGTGTTTTGGAATAAATAAAACCTACTTGATCTTCTCGCATTAACACATGATCAGTCATCATGGTGATGTTACTCCATTCAATTTCATTGGAAGCAGGTGCCTGTTTGTTGTGCCCATTGCTGTATCTCTCTATCATGGCAGCAGTAAGGTTCATCCTCCTCAACATCCTCATCTTCCTCCTTGGAAGACTACTGTTATTCTTCCAGCACTTCAGCGTCCATCACAACATCTCTTTTGTGCCTCTGATTATTCAGTGCACAACATGCAATGACAATGTGACACACTCTGTTTGTAGACATCTCCCTCCCCCCCACCCTCTACCAACCCACCTCTCCCCACCAGTTCCAGCGTATGACACAGCCATATAATTATATAGTCATGCAGTCATACAACTAGTACATGTTGACCAAGTTTCCCAAACTAAACTAATCCCAATTGCCTGTGAAATTTGTCCCATAACCGCTCTAAACTGTTCCCATTTGTGTACCTCTCCGAATACCTTTTAAATGTTGAAATTGTGTGTGCATCTACCATTTCCTAAAGCAATTAATTCTACACAAGAACCACTCTTTGTGTGAAAATGTTGCCTCTCAGGCCACTTTTAAATCTTTCTCCTCTCACTTTAAAAATATGCTCCCTCATTTTGAACTCCCCTACCATAGAGAAAAGACTTTTACTATTCATATTCTCTATCCCCCTCATGATTTTATAAACCTCTGTAAGGTCACCCTTCAACCTGCCACGCTTCCATAACAGAAGTCCCAGCATATCCAGCATTTCCTTATATCTCAAACCCTCCATTCCTGGCAACATCCTCGTAAATCTTTTCTGAACCCTCTCCAGCTTAATAATATTATTCATGTAGGATGTCAGCCAGAACTGCACACAATACTCCAAAACGTTCTGTACAAGCTCAAGATAACGTCTCAACTCCCAGACTCAATGGTCTGAGCAATGAAGGCAAGCCTGCTAAATGCCTTCTTAACCACCCTGGCTACCTATGCTGCAATTCTATCAGAATGTCCTGGGACAGTATCATTTGGAGATGGCATTGTGCCTTGCTCAGCTGGAGAACTTTCCTTTGAAGATTAAAGACTGTGGGCCTCCTTCGTATTCACCAGAGCATGAGTGGACCTTTCAGATGAAACTCTGCTTTTAGAGGCTGTTCAACATCCACCAGAGTTTGCTCCTGGTCCTGGGCTTCCACACATCTGAGATTCTCATTGATTTCACTGGCCACTCATGGTGCCATGGTAATAAAGATAGCAACAGCTACAGGATCAGTTGGTGATCTTTCCAATGAGCCCATGTGACTAATTGTCAGAGACAAAAGATATCTTTTGTAATGTGATCAGTCAGCAATCACAGAACACCATAAATGACTGTTTACTGTCATATTCCATATACTGGGACCTGGAAGCATCAGGCAATGAGGGTAACGAGATGCCTGAATATAGCCTTGAAATGTTAGAACTGCTGGCCAAAGAGAATGTCCATAGAAGATGCCAACAAGCTGCAGTTTCTAGTTGATCTAAGCTTCTTGTCAGAAATTTTAGTTTCTATTCTCAGTCTGAGAAATAGCAGCTTGAATATAAGTGAAAAACAAAAGAATTGTGGATGCTGTAAATCAGAAACAAAAATAGAAATTGCTGGAAAAACTCAGCAGATATGGCAGCATTTGTGGGGATAAATCAGATTTAATGTTTTGGGTCGAGTGACCCTTCCTCAGAATTGAGTTCCAATTTCTCTTTTTATCTTTTGCTTATAAATGAGGCAGGAGGAGATAACAAAGTGACGTTAATACGCACAAATAGCCCACTTAGTGCTAACTCATGATATTCTCTGTACAAACTTCTAAGAAAAGTCAAGCATTTCTTTCTTATTACTGATAATCTTCTTTTCTTTTCCCATTCTTATTGTATATTTTCAACTGTCTCACTATTGTCCATGTTGTTAAGTGGCTATAAAAATTCTGGAGGGTGGCGGTGGGGAGGTCCTGGGCCTCCTTCACCACCGCTCCCTCACCACCAGACGCCTGGAGGAAGAACGCCTCATCTTCTGCCTCAGAACACTTCAACCCCAGGGCATCAATGTGGACTTCAACAGTTTCCTCAATTCTCCTTCCCCCACCTCACCCTAGTTCCAAACTTCCAGCTCAGCACTGTCCCCATGACTTGTCCGGACTTGTCCCACCTGCCTATCTCCTTTTCCACCTATACACTTCACCCTCCTCCCTGACCTATCACCTTCATCCCCTCCCCCACTCACCTATTGTACTCTATGCTACTTTCTCCTCACCCCCACCCTCCTCTAGCTTATCTCTCCACGCTTCAGGCTCTCTGCCTTTATTCCTGATGAAGGGCTTTTGCCTGAAACGTCGATTTTACTGCTCCTCGGATGCTGTCTGAACTGCTGTGCTCTTCCAGCACCACTAATCCTGAATCTGGTTTCCAGCATCTGCAGTCATTGTTTTTACATATAAAAATTCTGGCTGTTGTCTTGCCTGGACAAACAAGGTTTGGACTAAACCCATCCATTGGATTAAGTTGTTTAAAAAATAAATACCTCTTTGAAGAAGGATTTTCATCATCCACAAGGCCTAAAGCAGTAATCTATTAACTATTATGTATTTTAGGGTTGCTGTGCGGGTGCAGCTATGTTTGTAATTTGATGCTTCACATATCCACGAATATTAGAAATGTTTTATGCTCTTTCAGTTTCCTTATAAGTCGCATTCAGTCTACTCTGCGGAAATATGATCTGAACTGTGTTCAGCAATATTTTAAGAGAATGAAGGACAATTTGGTTGAATTTGTGTAATTCACTATGACAGCAATATGTTTTTAAAATAAAAATATTGTTATATGCTTGAACCATTGCATTTGTCCCTCAAATGTCTGTGTTGTTGAACTAGAAATTTGAGCCACAATTGGAGCATGTTATGTAGAAAATGTACACTAGTGGCTTTAATTCATTTGAGTCCTATTCACCAAAGCAGCTGACTCAGAAATGACTCATCCAGGAAAACAAATACTATAATTTATTCTTTTTCTTCAATGGAATGCAATTCTGTAAAATTAAAGGCTTAGAGCAGACACAAAAAGTGGTGGACAAACTCAGCAAGTCTGGCATCATCTGGAGAGAGAAACCAAGCTATTGTTTTGAGTCTGATATGACTGTTCCTTGGAATTAATCATATCGAACACAAAGCATTGTTTCTCTCTCCAAGATGTTGTCAGAGCTGCTGAGTTTTTCCAACACCCCTCTGTTTTTATTTCATATCTCCAGCACCCACTGCACTTTGCTACTTGACTATGATCTGGGGATGACATCTCCTGTAAGACAATGGTCTTTTAAATGACTATTGCTTATATGATGTCCATGTAGGATGGGCACATTATATTTGAATCTGAGTATGTTGCACCATCGTTACTCCTTATATATCCTTGCTCATGTGTTTTAAATAAAAGCAATATCATTATCATTTCTGTTATCTGAAATCTGCAAAATAATGATTAAGCATTGCTACAAAAAACAGAAATTGCTGGAAAAGCTCAACAGGTCTTGCAGCATCTATGGACAGAAATCAGAGTTAATGATTCTGGTCAAGTGACCCTTCCTCGGAACAATGTAAGAATAGCTGTTTTGTTTTGTGTGTCTGTAGAATGCTCCACACTCAGAGGTATGAGATAAAACAACTGCAGATGCTGGAATCCAAAGTAGACAGGCAGGAGGCTGGAGAAACACAGCAAGCCAAGCAGCATCAGGAAGTGGAGAAGTCGACATTTCAGATGTAACCCTTCTTCAGAACACTCAGAGGTACAACGGGCTGTTTCTTGTTGACAAAGTAACCTTGAAAAGTGGATGAACGTACAAGTTACATTTCTAGTCAAGATTAGCATGGTTCAGGAGGAAGGGCTTTTGCCTGAAATGTCGATTTTCCTGTTCCTTGGATGCTGCCTGACCTGTTGTGCTTTTCCAGTGTCACTCTAATCTTGACTCTAATCTCCAGCATCTGCAGTACCCACTTCTGCCAAGTTGCATTACCAACCATCTGTGGAATGTATTGTAAACCTAAGTCAGATTTCCCAGATAAAAAAAACGAATGAAAGAGTACTTAACTTTATTGTATTAATTCCTCAGAATTTTGAAAAGCTCTTGAATCAGTTCTTGTGTAGGTAATTTTGCCAAAAATGACTAACAATTCCCATTCAAAATAACAATGTTTACTGCATGTAAGGAGTTGGCTTTTTCTCTTAAGTAAAGACAAGAATGCAACTCAATCCTTCACCTTCATCACAATAACACACATTTTCCTGAGTTAGAAGTAATTATCAATGAAGGGTAGAATTCAATTTGGAATCTACCATTTGTGAAAGAAGGAGATAGGTTCATTGTTAGAAAATCTGAAGGCTTGTAGTGGACACCTGAAGAAGTAGGAAAACCCTGAAGAAGAAGTTTGGATGTAATTATTGGAAGTGTGGGCTGAGAGATTTGTGTTACACCAAAATTCCTCAGCTTCAGCCTTCAATGGCTTGGTTCAAGCCTGGACAAAAGCGTCAAATGAGTTTCAGAAATGAAATAACTATCTTTGACATCAAGGCAGCAGTAGATCAAGACGGACATCAAGTAGCAATGAATTGGGAATTAGGGGAAACCTTCATACAATTTTAATCATACCTATCCCAAGACAATGGTTTGTCAGAGATCAATCATCTCAGCCAAAGGCTATTAATGCAGGAGTTCGGCCTGATTTCAGACATTTGGTCTCGGACGTTCTTATACTCCACAACCACCTGATGAAGGAGCAGTGCTCCGAAAGCTAGTGCTTCCAAATAAACTTGTTGGACTATAACCTGGTGTCTGATTTTTAACTTTGTACATCACAGTCCAACAACAACACCTCCAAATCAGATAATGAAGCAGTTGTTATCTTCTAGGTCTGGAAGAATATGAAAGGATTTATGTCGAAAAGAGTGGCCATGGAAAACCACAGCACGTTAGGCAGCATCTGAAGAGCAGGAGAGTTGACATTTCAGGCATAAGCCACTCTTTTCAACTCTAATTCTCCAGCATCAGTGGTCCTCACTTTCTCCTATGAAAGGATTAATGTTTGATTAAATGGAGTAAGCCATATCCACTGTGATGACAACAATGAGGATGTGGTGGAAGACCGTAAAGTGATGTGTTGTGGTTGGCAGATTTAAGGTTAGGGCCTTAGAGAACAATCTTTGTAATTATGCAGAAACTATTCTTATAAGCTGCAATAAGCTATAACTTATGTACTGTACATGACTCTTCTTATTAGATCAGAAGGTGGCCAACCTCTCCCAGATTAAATCATGATAGCCTCTGAAGAATACATTTATCAGATACAGGTGGCTGCACATACAACAGGCAGAATGTTCTAGAGTACTGTCGATAGCGCAGGTATCAATTGTGCATTACCAATACAACAGAATGACGACCTACAAGCTGAACACTTGCTCACATTAAAATTTAATGGCATTACTATTGCAAAATTACCAACCATCAGCATTCTGGGAATCATTACTGATGAAAAACTGAACTGATTTTCCTGGAGTCAACGCAAATTGAAATATTTTATAAGATCCTCAAAATTCCCCAATTTCCTAGTGTTTTAAACTCAGGTTGACAGAAAACATGAACCATGTTTCTATACTTATAAAAAATTATCATTTTTACAATAAATAGATTTTAACCAGATAAAGAATTTGAACCTTTGATATATAAGTCAACTAGTTAAAACTCCAACCCACTTATAAAAGTTCACCCTCTCATACCGACACAAACAGACTGACACAGATAAATTAAAAAATAAGTGGGTACTATGGGTGGAGGAAATGATTGGGAAGGAACTTTAATGTTCGGTGTCCATAGGATTTGCTGAGATGATCCTTTTGCTAGTCAAAATGATACTTCTCAATCTGCCTTCTTCAGGTACTTTTATTTGTTTGCAGGAGACACAGGGTGACTGGGTCACACTGACTGATTAACTAGAAGTCACAGCCTGCAAAACTGAGACAGTAAGATACACTGACTGGCTTCAGGTTGGAGATGCTTGTTACTACAGGTCAAAAACAGCTCATTCCCTCCAGAGGGCTAATAGTTTCTGACCCATCTGTTCACACAATAAGCTGTTTAGCTACCTGTGTTTCTATACCTGTTCCTAACACTTTAAAGATCTATGCAACTGAACCCCAATTCTCTTTGCGCATCCACTGTATTTAATTTCATACTATCTCAAAAGTATCCTGATCTATCATTACTTGGTTCAAAATGGATAACTTCACATTTTCTTACATCAGTTTTTACTTTAAAAACTTTCAGGAACAATTGGGCCAGAAACGAAGTTTTGATCTTGTTTAAATAAAAAGCCATTCTGCTTTTTAAAATCAAACATTTGGAAACTAAATGAGAACAGTGTATAAGTTTATATAATTTCTTAATTTGCAGGACTTCTCAAAGAAAATGTCTGGCTAATTGTATTCCAGTTTCAATCAAAGCATAATCATAAGGAACTTTGAATTAAATTATAAAATGAGAAGAGCATTGCATGATTATCAAAAACTGGATTAGTGGTGCTGGAAGAGCACAGCAGTTCAGGCAACATCCAAGGAGCAGTAAAATCGACGTTTTGGGCAAAAGCCCTTAATCAGGAATAAACCAAAAACCCCTACAGTATGCCTGGTATAATATTTATGTCCAGCAATGACATAACCAGCAATAACCTTTAGCCTGTCTGAATTAGTAGAGAATCAAATGTTTAGTTGTGCTGACTGTGCAGTGCATCCCAGTTACCATACAGCATAAGATTGGCACAGTACAGGTCAGCTGCAGTCAGTAAGTGTATACATTATACATTTTAAAACATCCCTGAATTGACCTAACTGATCTTGTAATTATATTGCAGTTTGTCCACTGGCTATTACCACTTGTGTTTGTGCCAAAGATGCAATATAATGCTGCAGTTTCTATTCAGTATCAAAATAAGCATTGCAAACAAATCTGCAAGAGGTCACCGCACATTGGCCTTGCATTACAGCAGCCACTGTTCAACTGAACAGCTCAGCTTATGTTTTCGCTCAAAAAAAGAGACTAGGGCAAGCCTTGACTGTAAAAAGCAGACCGATTTCCTGAAGAGCATGGGAAAAAAAATCTTACATTGAACTGCTTCCACATAATATTAGAACTATGAACTCTTCCAAGAAATGCTTTCACAGAACAACATTAGAAAAAATACAGAGCTGTGACAAATGGCTAGATTTTGTTGAGCATCTTAGAAAGAGATACCTTCAATAGATAGCTGCTGTTGATTCTTGTGAATGCCTCAGGTTTGGAATTCTCATATGGATACACAGATTTGTATGACAAATTGAGACTGTTAGCAAGGTTAGATGTCATGGAATATAAGGAGAATGAGTCATTTGGATACAGAACCGGATCAAAGGTAGAAGACAGAGGATGTTGTTGGACAGTTGTTTTCAGACTAGAGGCTTGTGACCAGTGGAGTGCCACAAGGATCGGTGCTGGGTCACTACTTTTCATCAGTTATGTGAATGATTTGGATGTGAACATAGGAGGTATAGTTAGTCGGTTTGCTGTTGACACCAAAATTGGAGGTGTAGTGGACAATGAAGAAGGTTACCTCAGATAAGAACAGGATCTTGATGAAATGGGCCAATAGGTTGAGGAGTGGCAGATGAAGTTTAATTTAGATAAATACGAGGTGTTGCATGTTTGGAAATCAAATCTTAGCAGGACTTATACTCTTAATGGTAAGGTATGAGGGAATGTTGCTGAACAAAGAAATCTTGGAGTGCAAGTTCATAGCTCCTGGAAATCAGAGTCGCAGGTAGATAGGATAGTGAAGAAGGGGTTTCATATGCTTTCCTTTATTGGTCAGAGTATTGAGTATAGGAGCTTGGAGGTCATGTTGTGGCTATACAGGACTTTGGTTAGGCCCCTTTTGAATATTGCATGCAATCCTGATCTCCCTCCTGTCGGAAGGATGTTGTGAAACCTGGAAGGGTTCAGAAAAGATTTACAAGGATGTTACCAACGTTGGAGGATTTGAGCTATAGGGAGAGGCTGAACAGGCTGGGGCTGTTTTCCCTGGAGCATCAGAGGCTAAGGGGTGACCTTATTGAAGTTTATAAAATCATAAAGGGCATGGATAGGATAAATAGACAAAGTCTTTTCCCTGGGGTGAGGGAGCCCAGAACTAGAGGGCTTAGGCTTAGGGTGAGAGGGGAAAGATATAAAACAGACCTAAGGGGCAACATTTTCATACAGAGAGTGTTGCGAGTATGGAATGAGCTGCCAGAGGAAGTGGTGGAGGCTGGTACAATTGCAATATTTAAAAGGCATTTGGATGGGTATATGAATAGGAAGGGTTTGGAGGGATATGGGCCAAGTGCTGGTAAAAGGGACTAGATTAGGTTGGGATATCTGGTCAGCATGGACGAGTTGGTCCTTTGTCTGTGCTGTACAGCTCTATGACTCTATGCCTCTATAACAGGGAATCAAGCACCCAGCATGCACAGAATCTATCACAGTGTCAGTAGATTGAAATGGATAGGTGTTATAGATTATTGAAACAAAAACAAAAAGCTCAATATGGGAATTAGGTTAAACTGTGTATGTTGGATTCACATATCAAAAAAAAACTGGTGACAAATCTCTGCTAAAAGATTGCTTGTAATTGCACCGACCAAAATTCAACACAAACAAATGCAAACGTCTTTTGCCTTTCTACGTTCATCGATTGCACAGACAATATTTAGTTGTTATACAAGCTCTGATCATGTGAATCTAAATTATCTATAATTATTCTTAAAGTGACCACAGTTGAATGTCTGCAGTATTTTATCACAAAGGCCTACTTTGCATTCACAAAATAATTGCAGTCACCAATTGATGTTACCAATTGGTACCCATATTTCAATTATATATGCTGCAGAATAACCAGTCCATCATCTGTCGCATTGCCTTTTCAAGATTATCAAGCAGTCGTGACAAGATGACTGCCCTCTCACATTTTGTATTTTATTTAATAATGGGATTGATATAGAACATCCATCTTTATTGTGTCTCAGTATTGCAGGAGTAAATTTGCATTATTAGACAGTCACAAGGCACATTACAAGGCCACAAGCTTCGCAATACTGTCTACCTTTCTTTCTCTGTAATTGCCATAGCAGTTAGAACAGATGACAGTAGAGGATTTGTATCGGAGTTTTTAAATAAAATGTCTCCGAACTGCAAAGACAGCAAGGATCGTTGGTGACAGGTATATTAGTTTGTGAACTGCTGCATTTCAAATGATATGAAGCAAAACATTGATCCAAGCAAGTTAAGATGAGAAAAATGATCAGTTGAAAGAATATACTAACATTTATTTCTCAAAATCCAGTAGTCTGTGCTTGTGTAATCAGGCAGATATAATGATTAGGAAGCCAGGTGATTATTAATAAGGAATGTTTGTATACCAGTATGGTGTCACCATAAAATTTTGTCACGTTATAAAACACTATGATAAAATTAAAAGATAAACAATATACACCTCCACATCTCAGCTTTTATTGAATCGAACTGGGGGTGGTGGGGAATTCACAAGCAGCATGCTTTCCTCTGTGACTCTGTCATAGAATGCAGATCTGTGCTGCCCAGCTGTGCACTTATTGTTGCAATGCTGTTAATAACCCACTTACAGCATGGTGGGACATTTCACTGCTGCAGAAACCTTATCAAAAGACCAACGTTTATTTCTTGCTGCATCAATCTGCACTTTTTTTTGCTTGTGAAGGATAACTTGATGTTTTCTTGGAAGCATGCAATGAGGCCTAATGGTGTTTTTGTATTCAGTAGGAATTTGCATTTTGCCAAAAGAGAAGTGATTGTTATTTTGTTGAACTGATAGGATTTCATCAAATTTAATTATTTAATAATGTTTTTCGATCAAAGTGGATTGTTAATGTGGATTGTTAATGTGATAAAGATATGAAAACACTAACCTCACAGATTCCTGCTTTGTTTTACTATTTTTTAAAAACCGTTATTTAAAATTTCTGCTATCATTTATTACTGATAACTCAATCAGAACAAATGCGATTAGAAGCTATGGCAGTTCATCATTCAATATTTAATGTAAGCAAAAATAATATTGCAGGAGACATAACCAGCCTTCTTTGTAAATAGACTGCATCAAGTTCAAAAGCAATCCTAAGCCTTGGAACTTGTAGTGAGTATTATAGTGCCACCTGGAGGTTCAGACATTAGATTTTGTATAAATTATGAGAACAATTAGTGCAATCAATTCAGTCACAAATATCAACCCTTATTTATCATTTCAAATCTGGAAAAAGTTTAACATTGAATGATTAATATTAATCTGAAAATTCATGTATCAGTAGGACATAACTGATGGTTGTGATCACCATGTGGTAGGCCTTAAATGGAACAGGCAGGTTCTGGCTGTGACAGTTACAGTAAAAAGTCACCATAGTCTTACCAGATCTTAGGGCTGCACTGTCATGAGAGAGAGAGTGTTTGTTGTTGTACAACGTAGTTAGCACTTGAAGGGCTTAATTAGTGTCACAAGACAAGCTCCACTTATCAGGATATGAAGGGCTGATTTAGGACAGAGCTAACAGGTATCCGATTCTTCAGTGATCGTTCAGTGTTAACACCATGTCACTAAAGTAGCAATGTGTATTTACTCTGAAGTTGAGCCTGATAAGTCACAGAAGACTGTCACGTATCTCAGTTGATTGTAACCAACTGCTAAATAATATGTAATAAACCTTTATCTTTTGAGTCAAGATCAAGCCTAACCTTTGTTCAGGTATGTCATGTGGACAGCTTTTCCCATTTCATGTCAAGAACTTGACGAATACTAAAAAGAGTGATTGGTGGCAGTGCATCAAGCCCGAAATATCCCAGATCATATCCAACATTATGAAATGGTGACAGCAATGAGGACTTTGCCAGTTATAAGATACTGGAAGTGGTGGCATCCCCCATAGGTAGGAAGAGGGACAGAGTGAAGATACAAAGCAGAATCTTCCTAGCTCCAGAGCTGGTCAAGGGCTAGTTAGTTAAAAAAATACAGTGTAATCAGAAAATGGGATTCTCAATACTGAGGAAAAAGAAATCCAATTTTTCACCAAAGGTTTTAATGGCAAGATGAGAATCTCGCTAGTGTACAGCAAGGAACTTTGCAATGTAGCTGGCCTACCCAGATGAATGATATTATCAACTATATAAACATAACATTGAAAATGACAAAACATCACATGTTGAATTGTTCAATAGAAATTACTTCAATTTGATCAGCAGACAAGCCATGTATAGCTACTGCTGCCATGACTTAGATGTCTGGATCAGGTACCCTGGAAATTGAAATGATACCAATATTTTTGATCACTCTCACATTTCCGTTTAGTTTCAAAGAACAGATGTATAATTCAGGTGGTTGCTGGGAGATAAAGGCTGCTCTCTTTAGTCATGGTTGATGACTCCATTATAGAACTCGCTGACTGTCGATACAATGCAGTGCAAACAGGGTGTCCTGAAGATAAGTTTCAGAGATTTGCATTGGTCTGGAATGAGCCTTGAGGTACACTTGAATGAAAGGTAAGTGACCATAGCTTTAACCTAAAAAGAAATGCAGTTTCTTTGTTCATTGTTTATTCACTTTTCCTTTTGATAAACGATCATTGGGAAACTTTAAATGTAATGGTGAGGGATAGAATTCATGAGGAGGAAGTGAGGACTGCAGATGCTGGAGATCAGAGTCGAGAGTGTGGTGCTGGAAAAGCACAGCAGGTCAGGCAGCATCTGAGGAGCAGGTGAATCGACGTTTCGGGCATAAGCCCTTCATCAGGAATGAGGCTTGTGGGCCAGGGGTCTAAGAGATAAATGGGAGGTGGGAAGGTAGCTGAGAATGTGATAGGTAGATGAAGGTGGGGGAGAAGGTGATAGGTCAGAGAGGAGGGCGGAGCGGATAGATGGAAAAGACAATGGACAGGTCAAGATGGTGGTGCCGAGTTGGAGGCTTGGAACTGGGATAAGATGGGGGGAGGGGAAATGAGGAAACTGGTGAAATACTGCACCGCCCAATTCTATCTCCTACTGAAGATTCACAAACCTGATATCCCTGCTCAACCCATTGTCTCAGCCTGCTCCTGCCCCACTGAACTCATCTCTGCATATCTTGACACCGCCCTGTCACCCTTAGTCAAGGAACTCCCCACCTACATTCGGGACACCCCCCATATCCTTCACCTCCTCCAAGAGTTTTGTTTCCCCTGCTCCCTACGCCTTATCTTCACCATGGGCATATCGATCTGCCATGACGAAAGCCTCCAAGTCCTTGGTTTCTTCCTCTCACGCCTTCCCAACCATTACCCATCCACTTGACATCCTCATCTACGTGGCTGAACTAGTCCTCACCCTTAACAACTTCTCCTTCCAATCCTCCCACTTCCTCCAAACCAAAGGAGTAGTCATGGGCACCCATATGGGCCCAAGCTATGCCTGCCTCTTTGTTGGGTCAATGAAACAGTCCACCTTCTGCAGCCACACTGGCATCATTTCCCATCTTTTCCTCCGTTACATCAATAACTGTATCGGCACTACCTCATGTTCCCATGAGGAGGTTGAACAGTTCATCATCTTCACTAACACCTTCCACCCCAACCTCACATTCACCTGGACCATCTCAGATAACTCCTTCCCCTCCCTGGACCTCTCCATTTCCATCTCCAGCGACTGACTAACCACAAACATCTACCACAAACCCACCAATTCCCACAGTACCTGGACTACACCTCCTCCCAGCATCTATTCCCAGGATGACCAATTCCACTACAGAAAATCCTAGATAGCTTTCTTCTTCAGTGACCACAATTTCCCCTCCCATGTGGTCAACAATGTCCTCCAGCCCATGTCCTCCACTTCCAACACCTCCCCCCTCGAACCCCATCCCTCCATTCACAACAAGAACAGAATCCCCCTGGTCCTCACCTTCCATGCCACCAATGTCTGTGTACATTGCATCATCCTCAGCCATTCCACCGCCGACAAACAGACCTCACCACTAGGGATATACTTCCATCCCCACCCCCATGAGCGTTTCGGAGAGACCGTTCCCTCCGTGACTTCCTTGTCAGATTCATGTACCCCACCAGCCCACACCCCACTCCTTGCACCTTCCCCTGCCACCACAAAAAGTGCCAAATGTGCGTCCACATTTCTCCCTTCACCTCTGTACAAGGTCCCAAAGGATCCTTCCACATCCATCAGAAATTCACCTGTACTTCCACAAATGCAACTGTATCCGTTGCTCCCAATGTGGTCTCCTCTACAACTTCCTCTTCCACTCCACCAAGGACATGCAGGTCCTGAGCCTCTGCCATTGCCAATCCCTAACCACCCGATCCCTGGAGGAAGAATGCCTCATTGACCGCCTGGGGACCCTGCAACCACATGGGACTAATGTGGATTTCACCAGTTTCCTCATTTCCCCTCCCCCCCACCTTATCCAAGTTCCAAGCCTTCAGGTTGGCACCGCTGTCTTGACCTGTCCATCATCTTTCCCATCTAGCCACCCTACCCTCCTCTCTGACCTATTACCTTCATGCTCATCTTCATCTACCTACAGCATTCTCAACTACATTCTCCACAGTCCCACCCCCCTACCACTTATCTCTCAGCTCCTGGCCCACAAGCCTCATTCCTAATTAAGGGCTTATGCCCGAAACGTCGATTATCCTGCTCCTTGGATGCTGTCTGACCTGCTGTGCTTTTCCAGCACCACACTCTTGATTCTCTAATATGAGTGGATAAAAAAGAAAGAACCAAATTGAAGACTGGTTAATTGAGAAACCTTGGAAGAGGAGAATATAGTCCGCCATGTCAAAGGCTGTTTAGAGATCAGCAACAAACTGGGTGGTAAAAACAATGACTGCAGATGCTGGAAACCAGATTCTGGATCAATGGTGCTGGAAGAGCACAGCAGTTCAGGCAGCATCCGAGGAGCTTCAGCAAAATCGACGTTTCGGGCAAAAGCCCTTCATCAGGAATAAGGGCTTTTGCCCGAAACGTCGATTTTGCTGAAGCTCCTCGGATGCTGCCTGAACTGCTGTGCTCTTCCAGCACCATTGATCCAGAACAAACTGGGTGGACCATGCAGTCATCATCCCAGTCTCTACTGACTTCTATTTGACTTCTATTCCCCATTGCATTGAATTCAAATTTAGCTGATTGTTGTTTTTACAAATTTGCACTTTTGCCTCAGTTTCCAGCCTCTAACCCCATGTCAAATACATTATCCAACTGAGTTCTCCTGTTTTTCTCACTCTGTAAATAAACCCCTCTCTCTATCAGTTCAGTTTGTTGTAGGTGACAGTAGGATGAAGTCTGAAGAAGGGTCACTGGACTCAAAGCATTAATGTTGTTTTCTCTTCACTGGTGAAGCCAGGCCTGCTGAGCTTCTCCAGCAATTTCAGTTTTTCTTTGTTTCAGATGTCCATCATCCACAGTTCATTTTTTAATTACAGTCAGTACTCTGCAATTCTGTCTTTGACTATCTTCCTCATCTACTGATTTCCCAAAACCAACATTTTCAAACATTGTTTCTCCAACTTTTATACTGCAATTCCTGCTCAGTAGCTATATCCTCCCTTTATCCTGTCAAATATATGAGGATGCCTGGAATATAATGTCTTGCTTAATTGATTTCTTACATCACTGTTTCTTGTATTCAATTGTTGGCCAATGTTGATGTGATGGAACTAACAAAACAAGGAAATGCTTCATTTGGATGCACGCTTCTTTCCTGGTTCTCTGTCTGGGAGTATGATGTGGAACTTTCTGGAAAGTATTTGCTCTGTAGGAGATAAAGTTGGTAGGCAGAACACAGTAAGGCAGTAATATGTTAATGTTGCCATCATTATACCAAGCACAAATACATGGAGTAGTGATTGTACCAGAGAGACTGACAATATTCAAGCCATTGCTAATGTATTTCTGGCTACTAGCCTCACTCCATTCCCAAACGCCTGTCCAAACTTACTGCATAGTGAGATTTTTCTGCCATATGCTGCACATGAGAAATTTAGTTTATCCAGGAATAGGCAAAATTTTAGCTGCCACTTACATTCAATTCTCAGTTGAGCTCCTAAATTAACTGACCATGCACAAAAACCCTTATGGAACGAAAGGTTTAAAAGGCTGGCCTGCAGTCAAAATAAGCATAAGATTGTCTATTGAAAACTCAAGTGTAAAATATTAATGTCAACTCTGCTTTCTCTCCATAGATGCTGTCAGACCTGCTGAGTTATTCCAGCAATTTTGGTTTTAGTTTCTGATTTCTCGCATCTGCAGTTCTTTGTTTTCTTTATAGAATATTAAGCATCGGTATCATATTTTTATAAGGTATGTTATTCTGTGGTCTGCCAATTCCTGATTTGGACATAAACAAACATTGTTAAAATAACCTTTTCCGGTTACTGCTTGCTCAGTGTAGATATATGTATTTTCCATTTCAATTGATTTATTTTTTTAAGAACCAATTTGCTTTTACATTAGATATTGTGGTCAATTTTCACAGAAACTAAAATGCCTCAAGGTAAACAAAACGTTTTATCGACCAAATTTTGTAAGATTGGGATTGCAGAGTGAGATGGGGATAAGAAGGGCCAGGATGCAAATGTATATGGAAAATGAGGGTTCTATCATAAGCTGAACATGGGAAAGAGCAAAACAGTTTCTAATGTTGTTAGGCAGTAACAAGGTTTACACTAAGGCACTTATTTCTAAGAAAAAATGTTTTGCAATGCTAACACAA
Organism: Chiloscyllium plagiosum; assembly: GCF_037043375.1. Classification (NCBI taxonomy): domain Eukaryota; kingdom Metazoa; phylum Chordata; class Chondrichthyes; order Orectolobiformes; family Hemiscylliidae; genus Chiloscyllium; species Chiloscyllium plagiosum. Next base: position 57,582,889 of record NW_028270139.1, on the reverse strand, counting down.
AGTCATATGCCATGAAAGATGTACTAATTATTCAATAATACTTAGTACTTAAGATAAAATACTCATGAAAATTTAAAGATTATTTGAAAAACAATTGCAGGAGACTAAAGCCCTGCATTTATATAGAGATTTCCAAGATCATGAATCTCTCAAAGCATTTTGCAGCCAATGAAGCACATTTGAAGTGTGGTTATTGATGATGGAAATGCAGTGAATAATTAAAGGATGTAGCACATAGCCCAAGCCTGTAGGACATTGAAGAATGAGGTTAAATAACCAAAGCAGGGACGGAGAAGGGCTGTGTTTGTTGACACCCAGCAACATGCCTAATAGCAGCAAAATCTCTGAATTAAACTGAAACAAAGGATTATAACACCTTAACAAACCCTTAACATGAAAGCAAAGAAAAACATATTGATGAAGAAAAGAAACTATTAAGTAACATAGAAGTTTTAATTTTAAAATAATTGTCTTGATATCGGAGGTGAACATACAGAGTTTGAATTTACTGTCAGCTGATTGGTGTCAGCAAATAGTCTTGAAATATAAACACTATTCACTTGCATGGGATTCTCCTGAAGATGTGTCATAAATGCAGTAACAGATCATGGCCAGAATGAAAGTGTTTCTCTGGGGCTCTCACTGATCTTCTGAAAAACATCATTTTCGGAGAATCTTTGTAGAAATTGATGCTCATTGTAAAAATAAACACTTTTACAATTTAACCAGAATTATTGACTGGAGTAAATCTCCCCAAACGGAATAAATTTACCAAGTTGCTTTACATAATAAATCTATCAATTTGTATCCCCATAATTTGAAAGTGACCGAATGACATTTATAAGGACTACTTTATCGGTTCAGTGTCAGCTTTGATTCAGTCAGTCTCTGGGTTCAATGACTGTAGGTTTCAGGCTTATTCCAGCACTTCACCACATAAAACAGTTAAGTATTCATGCAGAAAATTCAGCATGTAAACAAACTAATTTGTACAAAGATGGTAGTAGAGACAGAGCACTGCGAGACACAAGGCTTAAATCCATGAATAACAAGCAAGGGAGTTCTATACAATAGGGGAGGAGATTCTGTTCTAGCTTTTGACAAGAAGGAATGATCCAAGACAGGGTTTAGAGACAGCAGGGCCTGTGTGTTAAACTGAGAACCGTGATGTTGAGAGGTGCACTACTATTAAGAATTGAAACAACATGAAAACATCTGGTGCTGCAACTCAGACAAGCCTTTAATGGTAGTCCTGCCTCCCAAAGCATCAACCTATCTTTTGTAAATTTGGTCTGATGCCCCACAACAAAGGTTGAATTTAACATTGATTTACTTCGACCTATTATCAGCAGATGCAAAGTCTGTGCAGGATTGTATCGACCATTAAATTATGTTCAAGGAATGCTGAGCCTGATTGCTATCAGGATTAATGATCAAAAACAACTAATGGACAGTTAACAGACTGTGTTCAATATCTGAACAAGTTTAGGAGGATGCATAAAAATGCATGTAATCCAATAGCCTGGATTTTCCAATTATTATTCTCCATTGTCTTCCAGTAGTAGCAAACCTGGAAGGATTTGCCCTGGAAATGAAATTTTCCACTGGGCAATTCCCTTATGCCGGGAGAAGGAGGTGTGTTCAGTCTGAAAGCTTCCTTTTAATTCAGGAAATGAGGAGGGTTATGACAAAACTCAATGAATAGTTAGGAAAACAAATAGAGAACCATCACTCATTTTGAAAAGGCTGGAATACAAGAGCAGCGATGTACTGCTGAGGCTGTATAATGTTGTGGTCAGACCACATTTGAATATTATGAGCAGTTTTGGGCCCCATAACTAAAGAAGGATGTGTTGGCTTCAGAGAAGGTCCAGACGAGGTTGACAAGAATGATTTCAGGGATGAAGGACTTGTTTTATAAGGAGCAGTTAAGGATTCTTGGTCTGTACTTGATGGAGTTTAGAAGGTTGGGGGTGGGGGGAGTCTGATTGAAGTTTATGGAATACTGAAAGCCAGGATAGTGGATGTGGAAAAGATGTTTCCACTAGTAGGAGAGACTAGGGACTCAAGTCTCAGAATGCCTCAGAATGAAGGGATGACCATTTAGAACTGAGAGAAGGAAGCATTTCTTCAACCAGGTGATGGTGAATCTGTGGAACTCATTGCTGCAGAGGGTTGTGGAGGTCAAATCATTGTGTGCATTTAAGACAGAGATAGATAGATGCTTGATGAGTAAGGAGATCAAGGGTTACGTTAAGAAGGCAGGAGAATGGGGTTGAAAACATACCAGCTACGATTGAATGGTAGGGCAGACTTAATGAGACAAATTGCCTTATTATGCTCCTATATCTTGTGATCATATGAAGCCAAATGTCCTTCACATGCTCTGGATCCAATCCCCCTTCACCCTCATGAGTCAAATTTCTTTCTCCTACTTTGGACATCCCCATAAACACTTCCCATGCCCTCCCCTTACCCTTCTCTCTGCTGTTCAACTGCTAGACCCAACATTGCTCAGGGATCAGAACACTCCCATCCTCCTCTGTTGGACCCAACTCTTCCACAGAGCCAACACTCATTCTCCTCATCACCAGCCAACATGATATTTCCCTCCCACCCTGACCTACCCTAACCACTGCATCACTTAGCTAGCCACTTGCCACCTTACACCCTGGCATCCTATCCGTATGAAACCTATCTCCTACCTACTTGACATCCTACACCCCTCCCCCAAGTCCCTCCTCCCTACCTTTTATCTTAGCCTGCTGGACACACTTTCCTCATTCCAGAAGAAGGGCTTATGCCCGAACCGTCGATTCTCCTGTTCCCTGGATGCTGCCTGACCTGCTGCGCTGTTCCAACAACACATTTTCAGCAGCATCCTACCCACTTGGCAACCACCCTACTTGACAACCTCCCTAGATGGCACCCTACTTACCTGGTATCTTGGCATCCTTTGCCTCACATTGACCTTATGTACTTACTGATTGACATTAGCTGTCAAAGTCTTTATCTGTGATTTCGGACCTCTCATTTCCAAAATATGGCAGATGACCGCTGTGAAAAAGGGGAGTCGTTTCCTGACACTGCTGTGCTATGGAAATACAGAGCCACCCGTTTCATAAAATAAAGAATTGGCAGAGTGGCAATTTGCGTGAGATCACCACTCCACAGAAAATTCAGCCCAAACTTTTACTAAATCATTGGGACTTCTTCCAATACTGGGATGTACACATGTGGCTACGTAATATCCATCTAGGTTTGACAATGTAGATTGGATTGTTAATTTGCTCAAACAACAATAACTCATTATTGCTATTTTACAACAATGTTAGATAACCAGGAAATGTTAGATAACATTTAATTTAATTAAAGTGATGTAATTTTAAGTAGTAATGCAGTTTTAATGTAACAAAATAGGCTTAATAAATTCATATTAATAAATTAATAGATTAGAGTGGTGCTGGAAAAGCACAGCAGGCCAGGCAGCATCCAAGGAGCAGGAAAATCGATGTTTCGGGCAAAAGGCCTTCATCAGGAATAGACTGAATGAGGGCTTTTGCCCAAAACGTCAATTTTCCTGTTCCATTGATGCTGCCTGATCTGCTGTGCTTTTCCAGCACTACTCTAATCTTGACTCTAATCTCCAACATTTGTAGTACCACCTCTGCCCTTAATAAATTAATAGTCTGTGTTCTTCATATGCACTTTTTAATCATGTAAAATATATTTCGTTTGCAATGTACACTCATGGGGGAAAAAAGACAAAGATGTCAGATTTCCAAGGATTTTCCACAATAACTTTGACGAAAAGAAGAAAATGGGAGCACGAATCGGCTGTATTATCATCAGGAACTTTGAAAGTAAGGTGTGAATTTTATGCCATATTTTTGAGTTATTGCTAATCCTCTGCTGAAATCACAGTGGCAGATTGAAACCCTCACCAGTTTAGTCAGCTACATTCTGTTAACCAACGCATTTAGCATCAGATGTAGAATCCCATTTTTCTTCTCGATCATTAGTGTTCATCAAGTTCTTGAAATGTTTTTTGTTTGCTTTCTGGCCTTATCTGGTCAATTGTTCTTCCTCTGTTTATTGATCTAAATATCAACCCTTTTATATTTATATTATGTAATGACGAATCTTGCATCACTGAGGTATAGAACATTGTGCATGAAAAATTAAGAACTCTATCTTACCAGAAAGCAGCTAACGATATTTTTCTGAAGTTTCAAGGAGGGTTTCTCTCAAGCTATTGTCCCAAACCTGCCTCATTAACCAGGTACCATGCACCTATGGTATATCGCTCATCCAATGTTAACCTGACTTTCCGACTTGCTAAAGGCAGAAGAATTCACTAGAATAAAATCAAATCTCTACAGTGTTGAAACAGGCCTTCAGTCCAACAAGTCCAAACCGACCTTCTGAAGAGTATCCCACCCAAACCCATTCCCCTACATTTACCCCTAACTAATGTATCCCTGAACACTGGGCCAATTCACCTGGCCTGCACATCTTTGGATTGTGGGAGGAATTCGGAGCACCCAGAGGAAACCCATGCCAACATGGGGAGAATGTGCAAGCTCCACACAGACAGTCACCTGACGCTGGAATTGAACCCGTGTCACTGGTGCTGTGAGGCAACAGTGCTAACCACTGAGCCACCATGCCACCCTACTGCTGATATATCCTGGCATCAAAACATTGCTGCCATCACCAAAAGGCCATGATGCACACGGTGAAGCACTGTCAGTCCAGAGCTGCCCTGTGTGGCCCAAGACTATGTCCTGCAAAGTTAGCACCTGGTTTTGGGGACGGGACTTGAATGTTCTGGTGAACGGGGTGTTGCAGAGCAAGTCTGTCCCTTCTCCCATGAGAAATAGAGTAACTCATGATACCAGACCTTGCCAGCCAATGTTGCCATCTGGGTCAGTGCAGTATCAGCTATCGAGCAAGAGGGCAAGTGACCTTTTCCTCTCTGCCAGGGTAAATGCCACCATCTTTTCTCTGCTACTTCACATTCTTACGATCTCTGCTACTACACCCAACTATTACCAAGACTCATGTTGTTGTACTGCTTCGACCGCCTGCAGCTACTCTCCTCACTTTCCCTGACCCATCCTGACCTTTCAAAACCCAAATGCCCTCTGCACTGCTTTCTCCCTCACTCAGGGTACTTCACTTGCCCTGCACTAGCACCAAAAGCTGTGAAGAATAGAGCATATAGTTGCAGTGGCATTCCCTCATCAGTCACACACTGACAGCCTGGTAGGTATGTTGGAGAGTAGAATCAGGAGAACTTGCTAGTGAACATTATGCTGCCATGCACCCGCAGCTGGCCATGGAAGAAATGCCCCATGTTGCTAGCACTTGGAAGTCCCTGGAGGCCTAGGCAGGAGATACCAGGTACCAATCAGGGACTTTGCCAGAATGCACAGGATGGCACAGTAACAGCTGAAGGCATGTGGGACACACCCATCCTCATTGCTCAGAAGCTGCAGGAGTGCAGATACACATGCAATCATCTGGCTGCCTCTCCTGGACAGGTTGGCAGCTGCGATAGAGAGTCAGGGTCTGCTGGAGAGGCACAGACTCCTGCACTCCATCAGCCTAGTCACTGGTCCTCAGGAATCAATGCATGGTGGGCAGCTTAGTGAGCACTCTGAAGGCTCTGCCTCACAATGTTACAAAATAAGGATGGGACCCTGAGATGTTCTTTGGTGCTTTTTGGAAGGCAAAGGCCTCATGATGTTATCATTAGACTGTTAATCCAGACATTAAGGCAATGTTCTGGGAGTAATTCCATCAGCAGATGGTGGAATTTGAATTCAATTAAAATCTGGAATTAAGAGTCTAATGTTGACCACAAACCTATTTTTGGTTGTTGGGAAAGTAAAACATCTGGTTCTCTAATGTCTTTTGTGGAAAGAAACTGCCATCCTTATCTAGTCTGGCCTACATGTGACTCCATAGCCACTGCAATGTGGTTGACTCTTATCTGGGGTTGGGAGGTAGTTAGCTGGTGGGGAACCACACAGAGCCCTGTCTGAACTCTAACCCCCCGCCACACCTCCACCTCCCCAACTCCCCTTTCCAATTCATTTCTGAGGACGGATCTGAAGGACTGACGATGGCCCACTCCACGAGTGACCTAATTGGATAGCCCCAGTTGAGATCCCTATATATCCCTGACATATTAATGATAGCCCTACCCCAAGACTATCCAACATGCACTGTCTGAAACCCGTTCCCTTGCCAGAAAAGGTGAGGATCTCATGATTATGTACCTACCATTGTACACAGTGCATCTGTGCAGCGGGCTTACAATGTTCCTTGCCAGTGCAGGTCTGCGAACATCCTGCAAGTGGACTGGAGACATGGCATGATGATCATGAGATACTGGAAAATGTTCATTGTCTGGTGCAGATGGATGGGACCCTGAGATGTTCTTTGGTGCTTTTTGGAAGGCAAAGGCCTCATGATGTTATCATTGGACTGTTAATCCAGACATTAAGGCAATGTTCTGGGGGTAATTCCATCAGCAGATGGTGGAATTTGAATTCAATTAAAATCTGGAATTAAGAGTCTAATGTTGACCACAAACCTATTTTTGGTTGTTGGGAAAGTAAAACATCTGGTTCTCTAATGTCTTTTGAGGAAAGAAACTGCCATCCTTATCTAGTCTGGCCTACATGTGACTCCATAGCCACTGCAATGTGGTTGACTCTTATCTGGGTAATTAAAGATGGGCAGTAAATGTTGGCCAAGCTAGCTATGCCCTCAGCAATTAAAAAAAAAAGAAGTTGCTTGTAGCTGGGGCAAGCTGTTGTTGCTAGGCACCCGCTCTGACTTCCATGTTGAGAATTCTCAACATTTAATTTGATGTGTTCAGTAAGACAGGAAACTGAATATTAATGAAGTGAGATGTGAACAATTAATTGCCTTTAATTGGCAACTTGCCACTGCTGAGTGAGAAACTCACCACAATCTTGGTCAAATGTGAATTACTCCTGATATCAAGTTGGGCCTCACTGGACTTTCAATGTGACTTTGCCACAACTCTTGCCATAGTTCACATCAGACTCCCTCCCCCCCTCCTCCCCCCCCCAGTAAGATTCTGACCAATGTGTTTAAAAACATTTACATGTTTATAATATGATGGTTGTGAGGGAACTACAAGAAGAGGAATCAGATCTTGTAGTTGCAATTGTCCAAGACAGTATTAGTAGGAGTGACCATCATGCAGTGGTCTCCCAGTCTATTGTTATCATAAGGAGATTAACCATGGTTTAAGACGTGACTTACCTGTAACCAGTGAACTAGATCTAAGCGCTGCAGTCCTGCCACATCCTGCCATGAATCTTGGTGAGCAATTAAACAACTAACAGGAAGAGGAGACTTCACAACGATCCCCAAACTCAATGGTGCAGAGCACATTAGTATAAAAAGAAGAGACTTCACAACTATCCCCAAAACTCAATGATGCAGAGCACCTTAGTATAAAAAGCAAAAAAACACAAAGGTTTGTGACTGCTGGAAATCAGAAACAATAACAGAGTTTGCTGGAAAAACTCAGCTGATCTGACAGTGTTTGTGGAGAGAGAGTCGGAAGTGAAGAAGGGTCACTGGCCCCGAAAAGTTAACTTTGATTTCTCTCCACAGATGCTGCCAGACCTGCTGAGATTTTTAAGCAATTTCTGATTAAGCATTAAAAAATATTGCTGATACATTCACAACAACCTTCAGCCTGGTTTGCTGAATGAATTACCAATCTTGGCCTGCTCCTGAGGTCTCCACCATCACAGATGTCTGTCCTCAGCAAATTTAATTCATACCAAGTGATATCAAGAAACCGCTAACGGTACTAAATACTGCAAAGACTGTGGACCCTCTCAGCATTCCAGGAACAGTTCTGAAGACTTGCTTGAGAATTAGCTGCATCCACAGCCAAGCTATTACAGCAGAGCTCCAACATTTTTATCTAATCAGCTATGTGGAAAATTGCCCTGTCCACAAAATACACAAATCAAATCCAACATAGCTAGTTACTGCCTTATTAGTCTACTGTCAATCATCAGGCAAAGTGATGGAAGGGGTCAGTGGCAGTCAATACGTAGCACTTTCTAAGCAATACTCTGTTCCTTTATGCTCATTTCAGGTTCTGCCAGAGCCCTGACCCCATTAAGCCATTGCTATAAACATTGACAAAAGAGCTGAAATTCAGAAGCAAGGCAAAGATAACATCTCTTGGCATCCAAACAGCATTCAACCAGGTATTGCATTAAGGAGCCTGAGCAAAACTGAAGTCAAAGGAATCCTATGCAAAGCTGTCCATTAGTTGGAATCATACCTAGCCGAAAGGAAGATGTTTGTGGTTGTTGGAAATCAGTCATCTTTGCGTCAGGACATTTTGCAGGAGGTCCTCAGGGCAGAGTCCTACACCCAACCATCGTCAGTTGCTCAATCAATTACCCTTCCTCCATTGTAAGGTCAAAAATGGGGATGGTTACAGCTTCTTGGTCAATGTTCAGCACCAGTCATGATTCCTCAGCTACTGAAACAATCTGTATCCATATGCAGCAAGTCTGGACAACAGCCCATGTTTGTTACAGTTGCACTACATAAGAGCCAGATAATGACAGTCTGTAATATGCAAGAATCTTAGCACATCCTTTTGACATTCAATAACATTATAATTACTGAGCTCACCAGCTCACTCCCTTCCCTGTGTGATCCTCTTGATGATCACTGTCTTGGGCCTTAACATTGACAAGAAACCAACTGGAATCAGCTAACATAAATTGTGGCTGCAACAGTAGGTAATTAAGAACAGATAAAGAGTTCAACACCATTCTGGACTGAGTTGTCTGCTTGATCAGAACCCCATCCGTTAATTTAAACATTTGCTCCTTCCTCTTTGGCCACACCATATACATAAACAATGCAACATATCACCGTTGCTCCTTTGACAACAGATTCCAAACAGTCTTGGAACAAGGAAAAGGGCAGCAGGCACATAGGAATAATGCCAGCTCTAACCTCTCCTCAAGTTACACATTATTCTGACTTAGAAACATAGAGAAGGAGTTAGCTATTCAGCTCTTTGATGGTGCTCTGCCATTCAATATAATCATGGCTGATCATCCCACTCAGTACCCTGTTCCTGCTTTCACCGCATACCCTAAGACCCTTTTTGCCCTAAGAACTATGTGTAACTACTTCTTGAAAACCATTCAATGTATTGGCCTTAACCACTTTCTATGACAGATTCTATTGACTCTACTCTCAGGGTGAAGACATTTCTCCTCATCTCAGTCCTAAATGGCCGAAACTGTATCCATAGTCAGCAACCCTGGTTCTACTCACCCATCAGGAGGAACATCCTTCCTGCATTTACCCTGTTGGGTCCTGTTGGAAGTTTTCGATTTCTATGAGATCCGCCCTATGTCTTCTAACCTTCAGTGACTGTAGTCCTAACTGATCCAATCTCTCCTCATATACCAGTCTTACCATCCCGGAATCAGTCTGGTAAAACCTTGGTTGTACTTCCTCCATAGCCAGACTGTCCTTCCTCAAATAAGAAAATCAGAATTGCTCACATTATCCCGGATGTAGTCCGAATCAATTGCAGCACGACATTCCTGCTCCTGCACTCAAACCCTCTTGCTATGAAGGCCAACATATCATTTGCCACCCTCACCACATGATGCACTTTCATGTTCGCTGTCAGCAACCTGGATACACAGACACCCAGGTCTCTTTGCACCTCTCTCTTCCTAATCTAGTCACTATTCAGATAATAATCTGTTTCCCTGTTTTTGTTACCAAAATGGATAACCTCACATTTGTCCACATTGTACTTCATCTAGCAATGTACTGGCCCATTCTCTCAACTTGTTCTAATTGACTGAAGCATCTTTGCATCACCCCAACTCTTCCACACAACGTTGTGTCATTTGCCAACTCAGAGATATTGCATTTAGTGCCTTCCTCTAAATCATTAATATATTGTGAATAGTTGAGGTCCTAGCACTGATACCCATGGTAGCCCACCATTCCCTTGCTGTCATACCAAAAAAAGACCCATTTATTCCTGCTTTTTGCTTCCTGTCTGCCAACCAGTTCTCTATCCATGTCAGTACACTCCTCCCAATCCCAATAACTTGGAAATGATCAGTACTCATTTATTGAATGACCTTCAAACTCCCTCCAAACAGATCTATTGATATTTCTATACAAACACATATATACATATATAAGGACTGCAGCAGTATGCAAATACAGCTCACCACCGCCTTCTCAATGCTAATTACAGACATGCAGGAAATGCTGGCCTTGTGACTAATACTCACATCCCATGACAAACAGTAAAAAAAACGTCTAACATAAATTGGCATCCAGTATAAGTGGCTGAAATGGTGACAGAGAATTGATTTTATTTTTAACTGATCTGTTAAGGGAATGAACACTGCTGTGGTCGGCAAAGATCTCTGAACTGACTCCTCATAATGCAGCTGGCTAAGATTCACCAACATATCCATTCTTGTCTGCAAGGAAATGAACTTGTTTTCCTTTTGGCAATCATTCAGTATCAACACAATCCAGGCCTTAGTCCCAGCTGAAATGTCAGGGTCTCTTGAGTAATCAAATCAAATTACTTAATCTTACTTATATTAATCCAACTCCATCACTGCTCAATTCATAAATCTTTTCAGACCACACTGAAGTTTATAAAGGAGATTAACATAAATTATCAAGACAAAATATATTACAGATTTTAAATACCGCTGGTACAATTTGAAAATTGAATGTACACAAAGTCAGGTGAAACATTTGTGATCAGAGGGTTGAAGGCTGTTGTAGTAAATGACTTGGAAGAACACCAAAGTGTATCTGAGATTAAGAGATGCTTTGTGTTGAGAAAGATATAAAGGAATACCAGGATATGGTGTGAAGCAAGCTAACTACATGTGATGTAAGAAAAAGGGACAGACTTATTTTCCCACATGTCATCCCTGGCTCCTGGAAATACTAACACACAATTTCCCAAGGGTGGCTTTAAAACAATATAAAAATTCTAAGGATACTTGTGGGAATTATAATCATAATCTTTTTAACAATTTTTTTGAAAGAATAGCAACAGATCAGTTTCTAAATGCATCTTTGATGAATAAATAAATTATATGTACTGAGTTCAATCAGTTATGAAGCACTAATGGCTCCAATAATATTCATTGCAGCTTTCTGCCTTAGTGCTTATTCTGCATGCAGTAGCTATTTGATCCAGAATAATCTTGCAAATTAAAAACATATCTCCTGATACACAGAGTCACAGCCATAAGCCGAGAGTATGGTACTGGAAAAGTACGGAAGGTCAAGCAGCATCCGACGAGCAGGATAATAGACATTTCAAGCATAAGCCCTTCAGGCTTCGGGCACTTCAGATGAAGGACTTTTGCCTGAATCGTCAATTCTCCTGCTCCTAGATGCTGCCTGACATGCTGTGCTTTTCCAGCATCACACTCTCGACTCTGATCACCAGCATCTGCAGTCCTCACTCTCTCCGTGCCAACGATAATCCCAACTAAACTAGTCCTCTCTGCCTGTGCTTGGTTCATATCCCTCCAGACATTTCTTATTCATGTACTTATCCAAATGTCTTTTAAATGTTGTAGCTGTACCCCCAAACATCACTTCCCCTGGAAGTTCATTCCATACACGAACCACTCTCTGTGTAAAAAAAAAGCCAGGCAGAAGTGAGGACTGCAAATGCTGGAAACCAGAGTTTAGATCAGAGTGGTGCTGGAAAAGCACATCAGGTCAGGCAGCATCCGAGGAGCAGGAAAATCGATGTTTCGGGCAAAAGCCCTTCATCAGGAATAGAGTCCACGGTGGAGAGATAAATGGGGGGGAGCTGAGGAGAAGATAGCAAAGAGTACAATAGGCGAATGGGGGTGGGGATGGAGGTAATAGACCAGAGAGGAGGGTGGAGGAAGGTAGCAAAGAGTACCTGGGGGTTGCAGTGAGAGAGAGACTCTCGGAGATTTTTGTGGAGAGAGGAGGAGAACTTCTTCAAGGTAGGCATCCTTGCAAGAGGATTTGCAGTAAGGTTAAAATCAATTAGGAAAAAGTGAGGACTGCAGATGCTGGAAACCAGAGTCTAGATTAGAGTGGTGCTGGAAAAGCACAGCAGGTCAGGCAGCATCCGGGGAGTAGGAAAATCGATGTTTCGGGCAAAAGGAAGGGAGGGAGCCTCCAGGGTGGAGAGATAAATGGGGAGGGAGGGTGCTGGGGAGAAGGTAGCAAAGAGTACAATAGGTGAATGGAGGTGAGGATGGAGATGATAGGTCAGGGAGGAGGGTGGGGGGAAGGTAGAGAAGAGTAAGTGGGGGTTACAGTGAGAGAGACTCACTGAGATTCCTGTGGGGAAAAAAAAACATATCTTTTTAACATCTTTATTCTCTCATCTTAAAATATGCCCCTTAGTATTGAAATCCCCCACTTTAGAGAAAAGACACCTGCCATTCGCCTTACCTATATTCCTCATAATTTTCCATCCTAAATTTATGATATTATATAAGATAATAACACAATTGATGACATTCCTCATCCAGTTATTGTAGCACAAAAGGCAGACTAGCCTTTGAGTTAATTATTACTAGAGAATCTATTTAATTGTGAGTGAAATTTTATTCATTGAAATAACTAATTACCATGTCAAATACTGCCTGGAATATTTCACAATAAAATATTTGAAGTTAAGGCATGAGTAGTACATCACTTCTGACACACGATAAAAGAAGCTTTTCCTGATACCATATTGAGGATTGAACGAAGAGTTGTTCTGAACAAGCTGACATCATTGCAGAACAAATGAATTATGCTGAATATTTTATATTGTATTGCCAGAAGAGAAAAAGAGAGACTTGTATACTGCCTTGCATAACATGAGGACATTTGAAAATCCCAAATAGAGCCAATGGAATACTTCTAAACTGTCAATTATTTTTATTTGTTGACAGATGCAGGCAGCACTTGCTCGATCAGCATTTATTGCCCTGCACAACTTGTCCTTGAGAAGCTGATGGTGGGTTGCCTTCTTGAGCAGCTGAAATCCATGGGGGACAGGTTCGCCCATTGTGAAGACAGGAAAGGAATTGCAGGATTTTGATCCAGCCACAGTAAAGGAATGGAGATATCATTACAAAGCAGGATAGGGAATGGCTTCAAGGAGAAGTTGCAGGTGGCTTTAGAGCGAACTCCCAGGAGCAAGTAAGAACAAGACCTCGGCACAGGCAAAGTCAAAGCTAGATTCAGTACAGCGAGCTGGAACTGGTTCATGCTGTACAACAGAAACAGAAGGTCGTTATTTGGTGAGACTCGGTGAAGTGGCTATTGAGTTTTTTTTTCTTAAATCGTAAAGTCGTATATGCATTAGTTCAGTTAATAAAACATATAAAAATAAACATAAGTAAGTAATAAAATTAGATAATTAATTAAAACTTAAGAAAATGGCAGTTCCTCAGATACTGAGATGTAATAAGGATTGGGAAAATTACTTGAATTCTTTGTACTATAAGACCATAAGAAATGGGCACAGGAATAGGCCATTCAGCCCCTCAAACCTGCTCCATCATTCAATTGGATTGTGGCTGATTCAGCATTCTTCACCTGAACTTTCCGGCAATTTGCCCCAATATTTTCATTCTTCGAGAATTTCTCTATCTCAGCATTAAATATGCACGAGGACACTATTGCCCCAGTTCTCTATGACATGGAGTTCCAAAGACTCTCAACCCTTTGAGAGATGAAATTTCTCCTCAACCTCCTCTGAAACTGATGCACCTTTATTCTGAGACTGTGCCTTCTGACCTTAGAATCTTCCATGCCAGGAGACATCCTCTCAGCATTCACCTCCAATGAAAGGATATACTGTATTTCCTTAAATAAAGGGACCAGACTGCTCATGGTACTCCAGATGTGGTCTCATGGAGTCATAGAGTAATGCAGCATGGAGACAGATCCTTCGGTCCAACTAGTCTAGGCCAACCATGTTCCCAAACTAAACTAATCCCACTTGCCTGTATTTGACCCAGATCCCTCCAAACCTTCCCTATTTGTATACTGACTAAATGACTTTAAAACATTGCAACTGCAACTATACCTGCATCTACTACTTCCTCTGGCAGTTCATTCCACACACTAACCACTCTCTGTGTCAAAAAGTTGTCACTCATGTTCTTTTTAAATATTTCTGCTCTCGCACAAAAAATATGCCCATCTTGCTTTGAACTCCTCCACCTCAGGAAAAAGACCTTATCTATGCCCCTCATGATGTTATAAACCTCTATAAGGTTTATAAACCTCGATTACTTCTTAAGCTCCTATGCTCTAGGGAAAAAAGTTCCAGCCTATTCAGCCTATTTTTAGAACTCAAACCCTCGATTCCTGGTAACATTTTGGTGAACCTTTTAATAATATCCTCTCACCAACACCTTGTACAGTTGCAGTAAAAGTTCTGTATTCTTATAGTTCAACTCCTTCAGCTATCTCTGCCTTCTTCTCACAGATGCCATGAGACCAGCTTAAGAATTTTGTATGTTTCAATGAGATCATTTCTCGAAATTTCAATGAGATGGGTCCCAACCTGTACACCATTCACTCATACGACAATCCCACAAGCAGAGCAAACCCATTTTCACCTTTTCATATTGATAATTTATATCTATTTTACAACTCTGTCTCCTTTTACCACAAATAGTTCTCCTTTTGTCTTTTGCTTTGCACACCCCCTCCATCTGTTCAAATCATTCCCCTGCTCTCTTCCAACAGCAGAAAACTCTTCATTTTCAAACCCCTTTCAGTTCTGAAGAAGAACTACCCCCGCAATTGCTATTAAACCACCTGTTGAGTTTCCCCAGCATTTTCTTTTTGTTATTTCAGATTTCCAAGATCTGCAGTATTTTGCTTTTATTTATTCAGAAAGTAAAAAATAGGTGCTTGTGATAAGGGACAGCAATAATCATAGATGGCTTTGGCCTACATATAAGCTGGAAAAATCTAATTTGTCATAAAAGCCTGAATGTGAAGTTCATAGAATGCTTTTGAGATAGTTCCTTCAAACATCACATTCTGGTACCGATCAATGAGCAAGTGATATTCGGCTTGGTATTATATAATGTGACAATATTAACTAATGAAAACAGAGTAAAGGCACCCCTTAGTAACACAGATTACAGTATGGCTGAATTTTATATCCAGTTTGAAAAAGAGCAGATTGGATCTAAGACTAATATTTTAAATGTAAATAAAGGAACAATATGAACTTGAAAGCTGAGGTAGCTGAAGTGTAAAGACATAGAAGGCTGGGGGATTGATTAAAAGAGATGCAGTGGCAGACATTTTAGAGGATATTTAAGGATATTCAAAATTAGTATACTCCTACCATAAAAGGAAGACCCACCATCTTTCATTAAGTCAAGAATTTAAGAAAACATCAAGCTTAAGGAAAAAGTGCATGTAAATGAGTAAAAGGTCAGATGATTAGTCAGAATATATAGAATGATTTAATGACTGAAAAGTTAATCAGGAGGATGAAATCAGAGAATAAGAGGAAACTAGCTAGAAAACGGACAGTAAGAGTTTTGGTAAGCATTTCAAAAGGAAATACAGTCAGTAAAATGAATGTTGGCACTGGAGACGGTAAGAATGGAGACTTAACTGCAGATGATAAGAAAATGGGTGGATGAAATGAAAAATAGTTTGCTTCTGTCTTCGCTGCAGAGGATGCAACAAGCATTCTATTAATAGATGTAAAGCGGTAGATGGAAAAGAAAGAGGGGAATTTAGTGAAATTACAAGTACTATCACAGCAATAACAAATAAACTGAAGGAGCTGCAGCTGATAAGTCTCAGGTCTCAATGGACTTTACCTTAGTTTAGCCAAGTGACTCATGACTTCCAGGATAGTTACAGACACATTGACATGTTTTGCTGAGCAAACGTGGAAGCCAAGTTTAAATTTTGTCGGATTCAGCAAATTGCAAATTGCAAACTACAGAGCTGGAATAGACAGCATTCATGCAGCCAAGATAATGGAGAGGGATTTTAAAGAGGAGTCTCAGTTCTGTGTTCAGCATCTTTGTTCGGACCCCTTTTAGCACACGTATGGGAGAGGCCAGAGTGAGTCTGAATCTGGCTTTCACATGAGGCCCATTTCCCTCTTAAATACAGCTCACATCAGAGGTCAATGACACGCTCCCTTTCCCAATAAAGTGCAGGATATTTACATGTATCACACTGCAATGGTTATATGCAACATTGACATCAGTTCTTGTCACATCCCCGCTGACCTACACATCCAATCCTGTGAATCAAGGATGGACAATTTCATGGTTCCTAGGACTTCCAATCATCTGAGGAAGAGTCAGTCAACCTGAAATGTTAACTCTGGTTTCTCTGCACAGATGCTGCCAGACCTGATGAACTTTTCCAGCAGCTTCTGTTTTGGTTTTCATCCAAGCTGCCTTATGAGAGTCTTACTATCTGAATTTTAGTTCCATCTTACTAGGTCTCAGAAGCATTTTATCATCTGGCTGGAACGGTTGTGGTTTCAATAATGTGAAATGCTAGTTCAGCTAAAATTTCCTTCGATTGTCTGTGTCAGTTAAAAAAACACTTAATAACATTTTGTCATATTCAGCCATGGGGCAACTACAATCCAGGCCTTTGACAATCAACTTCCCATCGAAACCAGACAGGCCTGAAACTACATGGCAGGGTGCTAATGATCACATTATTTCAGAATAAACCATTCATACAATTGTTGAATCATAGAATCCCTACAGTGTGGAAACAGGCCATTTGGCTTAACGTGTCCGCACCAATCCTCTGAAGAGTATCCCAATCAGAACCGTTTCCCCACCCTATTACTCTACATTTTCCCTGACTAATGCACCTAACCTACACATCCCTGAACACTATGGGCAATTTAACATGGCCAATTCACCTAACCTACAGGTCTTTGGATTGTGGGAGGAAACTGGAGCACCCAGAAGAAACCCACACAGTTACGGGGAGAATGTGCAAACTCCACAGAAGCTGGAATTGAACCCGGGTCTTTGGCACTGTGAGATAGCAGTGCTAACCACTGAGCCAATGCCTCACCATTGTTTCCATGTCCAGTAAACTGCTTTGTTAGAAGAATGTTACACAGATTTGATGGCGCCAGAGGCATAGAGTTACAAGATCAGCACTTGACAACTGGAGATTCAAAACTATTTTCCATGATCTCCAGGTATGGAAAGGAGTTCTCTCATTGAATGCTTCTACCTGTTTTCATATGGAACACAGACACAGAGTCTTTGTGAAAGGCACAAAGAGGGGGATGAGAGGTACAAACAGGAGCCCCAATCCACTCTGCTTTTGCATTTTCTTCAATGGCATCTCCTGAGAGCTTCTTCAACTGGCAGTTGAGCTTCACAGCATCTTTAACTCATTGTACCTCATGGTGAGCATCATCAGATTGACTAGACCTCGAGTGACCACATCAGTGATATGACCCGAAGACCAGAAGCAGCCGTAAATGAGAGGGTAAGCCAGATCAACAATTATGACAACACTCACAGACCAACGAACAGCCTGTGCCTTACTGAATAAGTACCACCAGTCTTTTCAGACAAACAGTTCAAAAACATTGGTAGGCATCCTTGGACAGGGTGCAGTGAATCCGTGAAAGTCTATGTCAGAAGTAGGTAGCCAGTGTAGCTTTGAGACAGATTACTTAGAAATATAAGGCTGTTTACTGAGCAATCCTATGAAGAGATCAATAGAATTTAATTAAAGTATGATAGTAGAGTCTGTTAAATATTATATTTCCTTGATAAAGTGTTCAATACTGTTCTGCTGGACATTCTACTGTCCCTCTTGTCCCTTTGTCTATTTCACTGTGAAATGCACCTGAGTTGAAAAGAGTTACTGCAAACTTAGTCGAAGTTAGTCAGAGTGCATTCATCCTCCCTTTCACTTGACAACATAAGGATCTTGAAGAAGTTTTCATGAGATAATAAATGTTTTGTTTTAATTTTCTACCATTTCCTTGATTCAGGAAAGGTTTCATCAGATAGGAAAGGAGCAAATATAATGCCTACATTCAAGAAGGAAGAAAGGCAGAAAATTTGAAATTGTAAACCAGTTTACTTGATATCTATCATGGGGAATGTATTAACATTGATTGTTAAAGAAATCATAACTACTCTTCTGCCTTTCTTCCTTCTTGAATGTAGGCATTATATTTGCTCCTTTCCTATCTGATGAAACCTTTCCTGAATCAAGGAAATTGTAGAAAATCAAAACAAAACATTTATTATCTCATTAGAAATTTTATATAGAGTCTAATGTTGTAAAGTGATAGGGTGGTGAAATGTATTCTGATTAAAACTGACAATAATCACAAAGAGTTATTATGGTTTTTTCAATGGGAAATCATACTTAAACCAATGTTTTATTTACTGAGTCCATTTGGTGTTCTTTCAGTGAGTAACATCTGATGTGGATCATAGGGAGACCACAGCTGTATTCTACTTAGATTTCCAGAAAGCAATTGATACATCTCTCAAAGTTAAGTGAGGAAGTTGATATCAAAGCTTATTGAAGTTGAGAAGAAAACTCATAATTTACTGGTAAGTACATTGTGAAAAAGATATAAGGAGATTGTACATGGATATCAATAGTTGAGTGAGTGGGCAAAGATGTGTCAGATGGAGCATAATGAAACAAAATATGAAGTTGTTCACTTGGCAGCAAGGATGAGAAAGCAGAGTATTCCTTAAAAAGGAAAATGACTGCAGAATTCTGAAGTTCAATGGACTTAGGTACTCCAGAGCATGAGGCATAAAATGTTAGTATAGAGCCATACAGCACAGAAACGGGCCCCTCGGCCCAACTTGTCCATGCCGATCAGATTTCCTGAACTGAATTAATTCTATTTGCCTGTGTTAGGCCCATTTCTCTCTCAACCTTTCTTATCCATGTACCTGTTCAAATAGAAATCATAGAAGGACTACAGTATGGAAACAGGCCATTTAGGCCAATGAGTCTGCATCAACCCTCCAAAGAGTATCCTATACAGACCTACTCCCCTATCCCTGTAACCCTGCATTTTTAATGTGGCTAACCCACCTAACCCATGCATTTCCAGACACTATGGGGCAATTGAGCATGACCAATCCACCTAACTTGCACAGTTTTGGGTTGTGGGAGGAAACCAGAGCACCCAGAGGAAACCCACATAGATATGGGAAGAATGTGCACACTCCTACAGATAGTGGTCTGAGGGTGGAACCAAACCCGGGTCGCTGGTGCTGTGGGGCAGTAATACTAATCATTGAGCCACCATGGTGTCCGGGTGTCTTTTAAATTTTGTAATTGTACTTGCCTCTACCACTTCCTCTGGTAATTCATTCCATATCAGTGGTAACAGTGGCTGAAGGACCTGAACTTAAGGGAATTTATATTTGCCAGGATTTGGTGTTGGAGAGACTGTTAGGTCTGAAGGTTGATAAGTCTCCGGGGCCTGATGGTCTGCATCCCAGGGTACTGAAGGAGGTGGCTCGGGAAATCGTGGATGCGTTGGTGATTATTTTCCAGAGTTCAATAGATTCGGGGTCGGTTCCTGAGGATTGGAGGGTGGCTAATGTTATACCACTTTTTAAGAAAGGTGGGTGAGAGAAAGCAGGAAATTATAGACCAGTTAGTCTGACCTCAGAGGTGGGAAAGATGCTGGAGTCTATTATAAAGGATGAAATTACTGCACATCTGGATAGTAGTAACAGGATAGGACAGAGTCAGCATGGATTTATGAAGGGAAATCATGCTTGACTAATCTTCTTGAATTTTTTGAGGATGTAACTATGAAGTTGGACGAGGGAAATCCAGTAGATGTAGTGTACCTGGACTTTCAGAAAGCTTTTGATAAAGTCCCACACAGGAGGTTAGTGAGTAAAATTAGGGTGCATGGTATTGGGGGCAAAGTACTAGATTGGATTGAAAATTGGTTGGCTAATAGGAAACAAAGGGTAGTGATAAACGGCTCCATTTCGGAATGGCAGGCAGTGACCAGTGGGGTACCGCAGGGATCCGTGCTGGGACCACAGCTTTTTACAATATATGTTAATGATATAGAAGATGGTATCAGCAATAACATTAGCAAATTTGCTGATGATACAAAGCTGGGTGGCAGGGTGAAAAGTGATGAGGATGTCAGGAGATTACAGGGTGACCTGGACAAGTTAGGTGAGTGGGCAGATGCATGGCAGATGCAGTTTAATGTGGATAAATGTACGGTTATCCACTTTGGTAGCAAGAACAGGAAGGCAGACTACTACCTCAATGGAATCAATTTATGTAAAGGGGCAGTACAGAGAGATCTGGGTGTTCTTGTACACCAGTCAATGAAGGCAAGCATGCAGGTACAGCAGGTAGTGAAGAAGGCTAATAGCATGCTGGCCTTCATAACAAGAGGAATTGAGTATAGAAGCAAAGAGGTACTTCTGCAGCTGTACAGGGCCCTGGTGAGACCACACCTGGAGTACTGTGTGCAGTTCTGGTCTCCAAATTTGAGAAAAGACATTCTGGCTATTGAGGGAGTGCAGCGTAGGTTCACGAGGTCAATTCCTGGAATGGCAGGATTACCTTACACTGAAAGACTGAAGCGACTGGACTTGTATACCCTTGAGTTTCGAAGATTGAGAGGGGATCTGATTGAGACGTATAAGATTATGAAAGGATTGGACACTCTGGCAGTAGGAAACATATTTCCACTGATGGGTGAGTGCCGAACCAGAGGACACAGCTTAAAAATACGGGGTAGACCATTTAGGACAGAGCTCAGGAGAAACTTCTTCACCCAGAGAGTGGTGGCTGTGTGGAATGCTCTGCCCCAGAGGGCAGTGGAGGCCCACTCTCTGGATTCATTTAAGAAGGAGTTGGATAGAGCTCCCAAAGATAGTGGAATCAAGGGTTATGGAAATAAGGCAGGAACAGGATACTGATTAGGAATGATCAGCCATGATTATATTGAATGGCGGTGCAGGCTCGAAGGGCTGAATGGCCTACTCCTGCACCTATTGTCTATTGTCTATTGTCTATATACACAAAATTCTCTATGTGAAAAAGTTGTCCTTTAGCTCCCTTTTAAACCTTTCCCATCTCACCTTGAAGCTATGCTCTCTAGTTTTGGCATCCCATACTCTGAGAAAAGACCTTGGCTATTCACCTTATCTGTGCCCCTCATGATTTTATACACTTCTGTAAGGCCACCCCTGAGCCAAGTGAACTCCAGGGAAAGAAGTCCCAGGCTATCCAGCCTCTCCTTATAATTCAAACTTTCCTGTCTCAGTAACATCCTTGTAAAACTTTTTTCCACCCCTTCCAGTTTAATAACATACTTCTTATAATAGGGCATTAACATGATGATCCACCTCCTGTACTCAGTCCTCTGACTGGTGAAGACAGGCGAGCCAAATACATTCTTCACTATGCTATCTACATGTGACACCGCTTTTAAGGAACTGCGTACTTGCATCTCTGTTCGACAACATTCCCTCGAGGCCTACCATTAATTTTATAAGTACTGCCCTGGTTTGACTTACCAAAACACCTCACACCTTTCTGCATTACCTCCATCTGCCATTTCTAGGCCCTCTGGCTCAGTTGATCAAGATCTGGTTGTATTCCTGGATAACTTTCTTCACTGTTCATTATAACACTAATTTTAGTGTCATTCGCAAATTTACAAACATACCTCCTCTTTTCTCATCCAAATTGTTTATAGAAATGACAAACAACACTGGAGTCAGCACCAATCCTTGTGGCACGCTGTTGGTCACAGGTCTCCAGTTTGAACAACAACCTTCCAACACTACCCTCTGTCTCCTATGGTCAAGCCAATTGTGTATCCAATTCGCTAGCTCGCCCTGGATCCCATGTGATCTAACCTTACTAACCAGTCTACCATGCGAAACTTTGTTGAAGGCCTTGCTACAGTCCACAAAGACAACGTTGATCACTCTGTCTTTATCTATCTTCTTAATCACCTCTTCCAAAAAGTCAATTAAATTTGTAAGACATGATTTCCCAAGCACAAAGCCATACTGACTATCCTTAATCAGGGGTCTTTGCCTTTCCAAATAAATGCAGACCTTGTCTCTCAGAATCTCCTACAACTTACCCACCACTGATGTTAAGCTCATCAGTATGTAGTTCCCTGACTTTTCCTTGCAACCTTTCTTAAATAATGGCACAGTATTAGCCTCCAAACCTGTCTTCTGGCACCTCACCTGTGGCTGTTGATGATACAAATATCTGTGCTAGAGGCCCCAAGAGTTTTTGCCTAATTTTTCAAAATATCCTGGGATACATTTGATCAGGTCCTGGGCATTTATCTACCTTTATGTATTTTAAGATCTCTAGCATTTCTTCTTCTGTAATGTGGACACTTTTCAAGACTTTACCATTTATTTCCTAGAGTTCCTTGGCTTTCATGTCTTTCTCCATGGTAAATACTGATGAGAAATATTCAATTAAGATCTCACCCATTTTCTGTGGTCCCACACATCGACCACTTTGTTGATCTTTCAGGAGCCCTATTGTCTCCCTAGTTACTCTTCTGCCCTTCATATACATATAGAATCTTTTTGGATTCTCCTTTACTTTATTAGCCAATGCTATTTCATGTCCCTTTTTGCCCTCCTGATTTCCCTCTGAAGTGTATCCTTTACTCCCTCTATACTACCCAAGGGGTTTACTTGATCCCAGCTGGCTATACCTAACATATGCTTTCTTCTGTTCCTTCTCTAGCAATTTTATTCTTCGTTTTCCAATGCTTTAAAAGTCAATAGAGACAAGAAATCAGACAGTAACTATGGTTACTCTTGTCATTCCACTGGGAACAATGTATTAGATTAATTGAAAAAGAAATGAAGAGAAGGAAGAGCACCAGTAAAAATAAACATGCAGGTAAGAGTAAAGCAGGGTCTGAATTAATGGACTACAGTTGAGAAAATCATTTGGGACATGCTGAACAAGACTGCAAATTAATTCCTGTAATAAGATGTATAAACAGTTAAGCAGCCATTAACTTAGCAGCAACAATTTGTGACTTATCAGTACCTAAAGAAAACCTTTTCCCTGGGACCCTTTTGATCTCATATTTTGTTGCATCATTTTTATCTCTTGTTCTTTTCGACAGTTGTGCAGCATAGAGTCAGAGAATCATAGAGATGAAAAGCATGGAAACAGACCCTTTGGTCCAATATGTCCATGCAGACCAGATATCCCAAACCAATCTAGTCCCACCTGCCAGCACCTGGCCCATATCCCTCCAAACCCTTCCTATTCATATACCCATCCAGATGCCTTTTGAATGTTGCAATCGTACCAGCCACCACTACTTCCTCTGGCAGCCCATTCAACATACAACACCCTCTGCATGAAAAGGTTGCTCCTTAGGTTTCTGTTATATCTTTCTACTCTCACCCTAAGCCTATGCCCTCTCTTCTGGATTCCTCCACCCCAGGGAAAAGATCTTGTCTATTTACCCTACCTATGCCTCAGCCTCCAACGCTCCAGGGAAAACAGCCCTAGACTGTGTAGCCTCTCCCTGTAGCTCAAATCCTCCAACCCTGTCAACGTCCTTGTAAATCCTTTCTGAATCTTTTCAAGTTTCACAACATTCTTCCGATAGGAGGGAGACCAGAATTGCATGCAATATTCTACAAGTAGCCTAACCAATGTCCTGTACAGCCGCAATATGATCTCCCAACTCCTGTACTCAATGATCTAACCAATAAAAGAAAGCATACCAAACGCCTTCTTCACTATCTTATTACCTGTGACTCAACTTTCAAGGCGCAATGAACCTGCACTCCAAGGTCTCTTTGTTCAGCAACACTCCCTAGGACCTTATCAATAAGTGTATAAGTCCTGCTAAGATTTGCTTTCCCAAAATGCAGCACCTCTCATTTATCTAAATTAAACTCCATTTGCCACTTCTCAGCCCATTGGCCCATCTGGTCAAGATCCTGTTGTAATCTGAGGTAACCTTCTTCGCTGTCCACTATACCTCCAATTTTGGTGTCATCTGCAAACTTACTAACTGTACCTCTTATGCTCACATCCAAATAATTTATATAAATGAAGAAAAGTAGTGGACCCTGCACCGATCCCTGTGGCACTCCACTGGTCACAGGCCTCCAGTCTGAAAAACAACCCTCTACCACAACTCTCTGTCTTCAACCTTTAAGCCAGTTCTGTATCCAAATGGCTAGTTCTAACCATGCTAAACAATCTCCCATGGCGAACCTTGTCAAACATCTTACTGAAGTTCATATATGTCACGTCTACTGCTCTGCCCTCATCAATTGTTACTTCTTCAAAAACTCAATCAAGTTGTGAGACATGATTTCCCTCGCACAAAGCCATGTTGAGTATCCATGATCAGTCCTTGCCTTTCCAAATGCATGTACACCCTGTCCCTTAGGATTCCCTCCAACAACTTACCCATTACCGACATCAGGGTCACTGGTCTATAGTTCCCTGGCTTGTCCTTATCACCTTAGGTGCATTAGTTAGGGGAATGGGACTGGGTGGGTTGCTCTTCAGAGCTGCCAGTCCTGTTTATCCCTGAGTCATGTTTCTGTAGTTGCAATGGAAGATTCTGGGTAATCCAAGATGGAGGACAGGAAAATAAATTTCTGGCTGTAACAGGCTGCTACATTTTTAGGTGTTGGAGGTGATTTCCTCGAATTCCGGGAGCAGCGATTACTGTTTTATATGCTGTTGCATTGTCTTGGAATTTTGAAGAAATAAAATGAAAACAATAGCTCTTCTAAAAGGGAGAGGAACAGACAAGGACAGCACATGATCTGTGCAGGCGAGAGACAGGGAAAGAAACTCCCACTGGTAACTGACACAGCAGTGAACCTGCACAGTTACTGACTTTGCTGTTGAATTCATATATCACTGGACATCAGAGTGCAAATGGGAAAATTAACAAACAGTGAAATTTACATCTGATCTTGGAGGAACCTGATTGGGAGAGGTCAGAGAACAGAAACAGATAAGTGAATAGATATAAGTGTGGCCTTGCTATAAGTCTGCAGTAGTGAGTAGAGTGGGTTCTTTCTTGATTGTATGTATTATTGTGATATGTCTCGTGGTTAACTTAAAAATATAAGCCATAAGTATTACATTAGCCTGGAGCAGAGTTTTGTAGAGGAATAAGACGGTGTTAATTTCTGGGTCTGCAGATTGGAAGAAGCAAAAGTGGCCCTTAGTAGAGTGATATGCTGTTCTTGTCAGATGTGGGAGTTTCGCGACAGTTTACATGTTACTGAGGATTATAACTGCAATAAATGTCGTTTGTTGTGAATCCTATCAGATCAAATGGAACAATTAGAGTGACAGTTAGAGGCAATGAGGAATTTGCAAGAGCAGGGGGATGTGATGGATGGCAGTTATAGGATGGGTTAACTCCAGGAAATGTAAGAGAGGAAGGCAGGTAGTGCAGGAGTCTTCTGCGGCTATCCCTATTTCAAACAAGTATGGTGTTTTGGAAAATGTAGGGGGTGATGGATTCTCAGGGGAACGTAGCACAAACAGTCAAGTTTCTGGTATTGTGACAGGCTCTAATGCAATGAGGTGTATGTTGGGTTCCAAGAAATCGATTGTGTTAGGGGATTCTCTAGTCCGAGGCACAGACAGACACTTCTGTGGCCAGCAACAAAAAATCAGAATTGTGTGTTGCTTTCCTGGTGCCAGGATCAAGGATGTGTCAAACAAGCAATATAAGATGATTTAAAACAAGAAGATATTTCTTTGTTAACAAGAACTCGTGAAGTATACTTTAAATTAAACTATATTGCTAATTCAGAATTGTATTATCTGAATGTCACAAGGTGTACTGGGGAGACTATGGTATAATTGTACTGTCTATTCCCCTCTTTTCTTCTGATTATAGCAGCGGCTAGGGTTCCTGACAGCTGAAGGCCTGATAGTAAAAGCTTAAATAATATGTCCACCAAATTTAAAGACAGCAAGGATCATTTGTGACAGGTATATTAGTTTGTGAACTACTTTTCAAATGTTATAAAGCAAAGCAGCAATACTGATAATATGCTGTGTGGTGTCACTGCAAAAACCTATTAGTTGGCAATGATATAACTTCATAAAATGTTCTCTTAAAAGTGATGAGGGTTGAAACTTTTATGAGCAGGGAAGTGTGTACTGTTAACAGGAGACAGTGGTAAATCTAATATACTTTGTAAAACATATAAATATGTTGGAATATGATGATATTGAATTGTATGGATAATTTACACTATTGGATATGTTTGAATAAAACCATTTAGAAACCATAGTACCTCGCATTTGTGCGTGTAATTGTTGTAGTAAATCCTCTTTTAAAGGATGTATGTTTCTTGGTTTGTATCTTTCCTTGTACAAATTATCAACATGTATAGTGTCAATTTGTAAATTCCAACAGCATTAGATCAGTTTTATTAAAATATACAAGAAAACAAATCAGGAAGAATGACAAAGCAATTTGTGCCATTTATTAATGCGCTCTTTCGCTTTATAGATAATAATTTATGGATTTTTTTTGTGAGAGTTTGGATTTAAATTGAAACATGTTCAGAACCTGGTGCCAAAAAGATTTTGAGGTTTCTTTTCAAAAACAGGGATTGCTATGAGGATTTTGTTAAGAATGTGGAAACAAGCACAACTCAAGTAGTTTCCCGTGTTTGCATATATTGAACCTCTTGATTTCCTTAGGGAAAATGCCCTCCTCAAAGAACACCACTGGCTCATGCTAATGACATAAGACCTTAAAAAAAAAACACCCACACATTCATTTGGAATCCCATACTTTCTACTGGAACACACTCTTCACCTTATAAACTGATGACAGCCCCACCTCTCAGATGACACATCCTCTGGTTGGCTGCAAACATCACCAGCCATAACCTGACAACTGTCTGGAGTAACAGGGTTCTGGGGTTACAACCTGCCAAGCAAATACTATACAATCCCTTCAGGACAGGCCTGAAAAGACAAAACCACTTGCTCCACAAGTGGAACATGGTAAATACTTCAAATTGTGATTGTGACCAGCCAAATCAGACCATCCCCCACATACTGAGCTTCTGCCCTGAGAGCTACATTCCCTGTGGCATCAAAACCATTCAACACTGCATCAATTGAAGCCATTGAATGGATTGTTAACCTTAACATCAAACTATAAGCACTTGCCCAGAATTACATGTAAAAGAAAACTTGAGCTATTGTCCATCAGTTTCAGTTATCAATAATATTCACAAACAATCATTCATAGTTTATCAGGTCACCATTTTATTTGTTTTTACTAAATTGTCAACCTGGAATCAACTAACTAGTGTCAATTAATCACTAAACTATAGTCACGTTAAAATTACTCTCTACACAGGCTACAACAGTTCAGAACAGTCAGTGGTCTGCCACTCTCCAACAAATAGGCTTAGCTGTTCGATTTTTCAGCAAATTCCTTTAATATGGTGGAAGACTCATCCACTTTCTGATAGACATGTCGTTGTTGGCACTGTTATCTGTACTGCTTCCAGCTGCAACCTTGTCAAAAATGAAGTAACTGAATAGTTCAACAGGTTTGTTTTTAAGTGACAGTGTGTCATGCTACCTCATATCATCTCTCATCGATATATGAACTTAACAGTGAGTGACACTTTAATTTCAGTGGAAAAAAGCAGTTAGATTCAGGATCAGTTTGGTTGGTATTGGTCAAAAAAAAAGTGAAGTCTACTTAACGATGTAATGATTGAGAGAATGACTACTTAGCTATCACAACTACTAAATTCAGTGAAGCTTTATTGTTAAGTCAACCCACTCTCAAACTAGGAGGTTGCTTAATTAAATGATTTTCTAGAAAAAAGCACCACATCTCTCTCTCTAGCGAACTTCTTCAATTTACAAGTGGATAACTTTCCAGGGTAAGACTGACAGTTTGCTTGTAATCTGTCTCTCAAGTGCATGTTCTGGCATCTATTTAAATGGTCTCCTGCAGTGGTGTTTGAATCTCACCAGCTATCAGACCTTGATTACAAATAGCAGTCAGCAAACAGCAAAACACAGAATTTCAGTTCGGAATTCAAAAGTGCAAATTACCCAATTGGTGATTAAAAGGAATTATTCTTTGGAAAGGTCATGTGTCAGATCTTCTAACAATAAATTTTATGTTCAACATCAATTACCTGCTATCAGGAATGGGAATGAGGAGGACAATAAACTTTGACAGAGAAGTTGTAAAGGACCAGTGAGCCTGCTTATCAATTAGAAATAAAAGTTAAATAATTCTACCAGATATTTATCAATTCAAATTACCTTTAAGCATCAAAACTCAACATAAGTTTTGCCAAGTGCACTAGTTACAAATAGTGATGGGTGAATGATGAACAGGAAGCAATGAGGACAAAGAGAAATATGTAAATCTGAATAAGCATCCTGATAAAAGAGCAAACTGCAGAATTTGAGAACATGGGAGAATCAAAGAGATGTTTGTATTGCAAAGGAGAAAGTAGCATCGGCACTGAATAAAAACAAATAATTAGGCAAGGGGTTGTGTGCAGGGATGAAAACGTATACTTAGGAGGAAGGCAGCATTCAAACTTTATTTTTTAAATTCATTCACAGGACATAGGTAGCTATTTATTGCTCATCCCCTTGAGGAGGGTTTGTCTACTGAGTCAGTATGGGTGGAAGTCAGAAACAGGAAAGGAGCAGTCACTTTATTGGGAATTTTCTGTAAACACCCACCCGTCCCCTCCAGTAGCAACAGAGACACGGAGGAATAGATTGGGAGACATATTTTGAAAAGATGCAGAAGTGGCAGGGTTGTTATTATAGGTGATTTCAACTTCCCTAATATTCATTGGAACCTCCTTAATGCAAATAGTTTGATTAGATTAGATTAGATTCCCTATAATGTGGAAACAGGCCCTTCGGCCCAACAAGTCCACATCGACCCCCTGAAGAGTAACCCACCCAGTCCCATTTCCCTCTGACTAATGCACCTAACACTATGGGCAACCTAGCATGGCCATTTCACTCGACCTGCACATCTTTGGACTGTGGGAGGAATCCGGAGCACCCGGAGGAAACCCATGCAGACACGGTGAGAATGTACAAACTCCACACTGGAAGCTGGAATCGAACATGGATCTGCTATGAGGCAGCAGTGCCAACCAATAAGCCACCATGGCGCATGTTTGGATGGAGCCGATTTTGTCAGTTGAGTCCAGGATGGATTCTTGACTCAATATGTAGGGAGATGGTTGGCAATGAACCAGATCAGGTGTGAGATCTCTCGGTGGGAGAGCATTTAGATGATAGTGATCGACATTCCCTGACATTTACAGTAGTCATGGAGAGGGATAGGAGCAGCCGGTATGGGAAAGTACTTAATTGGGGGAGGGGAATTACAATGCTAGGAACTATGGAGCATAAACTGGGTGCAGCTATTCCCAGTGAAATGCAAAACAGAAATGTGCAGGTTATTTAGGGAGAATTTATTGCGAGCACTGGATAGAGTTGTCCCACTGAGGCAAGAAAGGGAGAATAGGGTGAAGGAACCTTGAATGACATGAGTTGTGGAACAACTAATCAAGGGGAAGAAGGATGCTCACTTAAGGTTGAGGAAGCAAGGATCAGACAGGGCTGTCAAGGTAACCAGGAAGGAACTGAAGAATGGACTAGAGCTAGAAGGGGGCATGAAAAAGCCTTGGCAAGGAAAACCCCAAGATGCTCTACACTTATGTGAGGAACAAGAGGATGGCCAGAGTGAGGATAGGGCTGATCAAAGGTAGTGGAGGGAACTTGTGTCTGGAATCAGAGGAGTTCGGGAGGGCCTTAATGAACACTTTGCTTCAGTATTCACGAATGAGAGGCACCTTGTCATTTGTAAGGAAAGTATGAAACAGGCTGATATGCTCAAACAGGTTGATGTTAAAAAGATGGATGTGCTGGAAATTTTGAAAAACGCGAGGACAGGTAAATCCTCTGGGTCAGACTGGATATACCTAAAGTTACAACAGGAAGTGAGGGAAGACATTGTTGTGCCTTTGGCAATGACCTGTGCACCCTCACTGTCCACTGGAGTAGTACCTGATGATTGGAAGGGGGGGCAAATGTTATTGCCTTGTTCAAGAAAGGGAATAGGGATAACCCTGGGAATTACAGACCAGCTAGTCTTACGTTGGTGGTGGGGAAATTATTGGAGAAGATTCCGAGAGACAGGATTTATGATTATTTGGAAAATTGATTGAAAGTTTGATTAAAGATAGTCAGCATGGCTTTGTGAGGGGCAGGTCATACCTCTGAGGAGAAAGTGAGGTCTGCAGATGCTGGAGATCAGAGCTGAAAATGTGTTGCTGGAAAAGCGCAGCAGGTCAGGCAGCATCCCGGGAACAGGAGAATCGACGTTTCGGGCATAAGCCCTTCTTCAGGAAACCTGAAGAAGGGCTTATGCCCGAAACGTCGATTCTCCTGTTCCCTGGATGCTGCCTGACCTGCTGCGCTTTTCCAGCAACACATTTTCAGCGCAGGTCATACCTCACAAGCCTTACTGAATTCTTTGCGGATGTGACAAAACATATTGATGAAGGTACAGCAGTGGATGTGGGATTTTCACAAGGCATTTAATAAGATTCCCCATAGTAGGCTCATTCAGAAAATAAAGACGCATGGGATACAGGGAAATTTGGCTGTCTGGATACAGAATTGGCTGGCCCATAGAAGGGTAGTAGTAGATGTAAAGTATTCAGCCTGGAGATGGGTGACCAGTAATGTTCCACTGAGATCTGTTCTCGGACCTCTGCTCTTTGTACTTTTTATAAATGATTGGATAAGGAAATGGAAGGATGGGTTAGTAAGTTTGCCGATGACACGAAGGTTGGTGAAATGGTGGATAGTGTAAGGGCTGTTGTAGGTTGCAATGGGGCATTAATAGGATGCAGAACTGGGATGAGCAGTGGCAGATGGAGTTCAACCTGAAAAAGTGTGAAGTGATTCATTTTGGAAGGTTGAATTTGAATGCAGACTACAGGGTTAAAAGCAGGATTCTTGATAGTGTTGAGGAACAGAGAGATTAAAATACACGTTTATTGTTCAATATCCAAACAAACTCACCCATGCTTACACTCATAAAGAAACACACAGTCAGGAAACGATTACAATTACAAAAGGACCATAACTTTTTATTTTATAAGTGCTGATTACCAAGTCCGGTCCTCCCTCTCTGATGAATCAGCACTCTTCCATGTTGAAAAACACTTGGAGGAAACACTGAGGACGGCAAAGGTGCAAAATGGTGACTTCACTGTCCATCACCAGGAGTGGCTCAGTAGCAGCACTACTGATTGAGCTGGTCAGTTCCAAAATGACATAGCTGCTGGACTGGGTCTGCGGCAGGTGGTGGGGGAGCTAGCAAGAGGAAAAAACATATTTTATCTCATCCTTACCAATCTGCCAGCTGCAAATACACCTGTCGATGAGAGTGTTAGCAAGAAAGATAACCTGCCGTTCTCGTGGAGACAAAGTACCACTTTCATATAGAGAATATCTTTTACTGTATTGTGGGCATGATCAACATGTTAAGTACGACAGAGTTCAAACAGATCGAGCAAGTCAAGATTGCACAATCAACAGTAGCAGAATTGTACTCCAGCACAATCTGCAACTTTATGGCTCAGCATAGCCCCCACTGAACCATTACCATCAACTCTGGTTCAATGGAGAACACAGGAGGGCATGCCAAGAGCAGCACCAGGCAGACCTGCAAATAAGATGTCAACCTAGTAAAGTCACCAAGCAGGACTACTTGCATGCCAAACAACATAAGCAGCAAGTGACAGACATAGCTGAGCGATCCCACAACCAACAGATCAGATCTAAGCTCTGTAGTCCTGCCACATCCAGTCATGAATGGTAGTGGGAAATCATGTCTGACAAACTTGATTGAGTTTGTTAAGGATGTAATCAATAAGATAAATGAGGGCAAAGCAGTAGACATTATCTACATGGACTTTAGCAAAGCCTTTGACAAGGTTCTGCACAGGAGACTGATTAGTACAGTTAGATCACATGGGATTTGGGATGAGCTGGCCAATCAAATAAAAATTGGCTTGACAGTAGGAGATGGAGAATGGTAGTGGAGGGCTGTTATTCAGACTGTCCACCTGTCACCAGCAGTGTGCCAAAGGGATCAGTGTTAGATCCACTGTTGTTTGTCATTTATTAAATCTTTGAATGAGAACTTAGAAGGACTGGTTGGTAAATTGCGGATGACACCAAAATAGTCACCAGTGAAGAAGGTTATCTAAGATTACAAAATGATCTTGATCAATTGGCCCAATGGACTGAGGAGTGACAGATGGAGTTTAATTTAGATTAATGTGAGGTATTGCATTTTGGTCAGGCAAACCAAGGCGGGATTTATACACTTAATGGTAGAGCCCTGGGGTGCGTATCTAAACAAAGAGAACGAGGGGTGTGGATACATACTTGCTTGAAATTGGAGTCGCAGGCAGACAGTGTGGTGAAGGAGGCATTTGGCACACTTGACTTAATTGATCAGTGCATTCAGTATAAGGGATGGGAGATCATTTTGTGCCTGTACAGGACATTGGTGAGACCACTTTTAGAATACTGCATACAGTTCTGGTTGCTCTTGTATAGGAAGGAGTTGTTAAACTTGATGGAGGTGCAGAAAGGACTTACAAAGATGTTGCCAGAACCAGAGGGTTTGAGCTATAGGGAGGGCTAAACAGGCAGGACGTTTTCTCTGGTGGTTGAGATTTATAAAATCATAAGGGACATGGATAGGGTGAATAACAGTAAAGAGACTGTAGCTGTGCACTTCAAAAAGCTCAAGATAATTGGGAAGATTCACCATTTTTACAGAGCGGTGAGGAGAGAGGGCGGAGGCAACAGATGGCTGCAGGAAGGGTAAGTTTCCCACCTAAAAAGGGGCTTACCTCAGGAGCAGCAAGGAGAGAGGGCGGAGAGAAGCAAGGGCTGCCGGGAAGGGAGAGTGCAAGAACCATTTTTAAAGGAGCAGCTGAGGGAGAGGCCAAAGGGAGGAGCAGAGGGCTGCTGGGTATATATTTGGGCAGCGGCTGAATCCCGAGACACTGCATGTGTAGTGTCTCCCACCCGCTCCCCTCCTCTAACCAAAGAAAAAGGACTCGTGTGTGAATCGAGTAATTGATTAAAAGTTTACTGTTAGTTGGTTAGTTGAATAAGACCAGAGAGAAGTACGAGAAATTATTTGACTCATAAATCTGTGTAAATTAATTAACTAAGCAGAGATGGCTGGGCAGGTGGTGTGCTGTTGCTGTATGATGTGGGAGCTGGCTGATCCCATTGTGAACGGCAGTGACCAAAATCTGCAGCAAGTGTTGGTTGCTGGAAGAACTCCAGATCAGAGTTGATGATCTGGAATCTGAGCTTCAAACACTGCGGCACATCCGGGAGGGGGAGAGTTACCTGGACACTTTGTTTCAGGAGGCAGTCACACCCGGGAGATTAAGTAATTCACATTCAGTTAGTGATCAGGGACATCAGAGTGTGACTGTAAGTGAGGCAGTTGGGGGGATTCTGAGTTCAGGAGTGCAGGAGCCTCAGCCCTTGACCTTGTCCAACAGGTATGAGATTCTTGCTCCCTGTATGGATGAGGAAAAGGGCTCTGGACAGGATGAGCCAGCTGACCAAGGCACCATGGTGCAGAAGGCCATTCAAGAAGGGGGGAGCAAAAAGACAAGTAGTTGTTATAGGGGATTCTATAATTACGGGGATAGATAGTATCCTTTTTGAGGGGGATCAGGAGTCCCACATTGTATGTTGCCTGCCCGGTGCCAGGGTGCAAGACATCTCTGACCGGCTTGAAAGGATATTGGAGTGAGACGGAGAAGATCCAGTTGTTGTGGTCCACATTGGCACTAACAACATAGGCAAAGCTAGGGTGGAGGACCTGTTTGGGGATTATCAAGCACTAGGAAGGAAATTGAAGAACAGGTTCTCGAGGGTCATAATCTCCGGATTACTGCCCGAGCCACGTGCCAATTGGCATAGGGATAAGAAAATTAGGGAAGCAAACACATGGCTAAGAGATTGTTGTGGGAAAGAGGGATTCCATTTCATGGAATCTATTCCAATCAGATTTGGAACTGGGGCGATCTGTATCGATGCGACGGTCTCCACCTGAACCTTTCTGGAACCAGTATTTGGGTGAAAAGGATAAATAGGGTGGTCATAAGAACTTTAAATTTGTGAGTCAGGGGAAGGAAAAGGGAAAGCAACAGAGAGTATGGAGTCAAGTAGAAACATAAGCAGCAGGTTAGCATGTGTGCAGGGTTTAAGTTCGAGGCAGACTAGGAATGAAGCAAAAAGGAAGGATAACTTAGGACATATGACGAGAGATGTTGGAAATCATGAGGATAAGAAAGTTAGCATTAAGGCACTTTACCTGAATGCTTGTAGTATTCATAACAAAGTAGATGAATTAACGGCACAAATCATCGTTAATGATTATGATGTGATGGGCATCACAGAGACGTGGTTGTAGGGGGTTCAGGACTAGCAGTAAACATCTAGGGACTTAAAAATTATTGAAAAGACAGGGAAGTGGGCCGAGGTGGCGGGGTTGCCTTGTTAGTTAAGAATGAAATTAAATCTATGGCACTGAATGGCATAGGGTCAGATGATGTGGAGTCTGTGCAGGTGGAGTTGAGAAACCACAAAGGCAATAAAACCATAATGGAAGTTATGTACAGACCTCCTAACAGTGGTCAGGATCAGGGGCGCAAGATGCACTGGGAATGTCAGAAAGGCAAGATCACAGTGATCATGGGGGACTTCAATGTGCAGGAATAATGTTGCCGGTGGATCCAAAGAAAGGGAATTCATGGAATGCTTACAGGATGGCTTTTTGGAACAGCTTGTGATGGAGCGCACAAGGGAGCAGGCTATTCTGGACGTAGTGTTCTGTAATGAGCCAGACTTTGTAAAAGAACTTAAAGCAAGGGAACACTTAGGAGGCAGCGATCATAATATGGTAGAGTTCAGTCTGCAATTTGAAAGAGAGAAGGCAAAATTGGATGTAATAGTGTTACAGTTAAATAAAGGTAATTACAGGGGCATGAGCGAGGAACTGATGAAAATCGACTGGAAGCAGAGTCTAGTGGGGAAGACAGTAGAGCAACAATGGCAAGAGTTTCTGGGTGTAATTGAGGACACAGCACAGAGGTTCATCCCAAAGAAAAGAAAGATTATCTGGGAGGAGGGAATTAGACAGCCACAGCTGACAAAGGAAGTCAGGAAATGTATCAAAGAAATACAGAGATCTTATAAAGTAGCCAAGAGCACTGCGAAATCAGAAGATTGGGAAGACTACAAAAACAAACAGAGGATAATAAAGAGAGAAATAAGGAAGGAGAGAATCAAATATGAAGGTAAGCTAGCCGGTAATATTAGAAATGATAGTAAACGTTTCTTTCAATACATAAGAAACAAACAAGAGGCAAAAGTAGACATTGGGCTGCTCCAAATTGAAGCAGGAAGGCTAGTGATGGAAGATAAGGAAATAGCTGAAGAACTTAATAAGTACTTTGGGTCAGTCTTCACAGTGGAAGACATGAGTAATATCCCAACAGTTAAGGAGAGTCGGGGCCAGAGTTGAGTATAGTAGTCATTACAAAAGACAAAGTGTTAGAAAAGCTAAAAAGTCTAAAAATTGATAAATCTCCTGGTCCGACGGACAATAGCCTAAAGTTCTAAGGGACGTGGCTAAGGGAATAGTGGAAGCATTGGTTGTGATCTTGCAAAAGTCACTGGTGTTAGGGAAAGTCCTAGATGATTGGAAAATCGTTGTTGTAACCTTGTTCAAAAAAGAATCAAGACAAAAGATAGAAAATTATAGGCCGATTAGCCTACCCTCAGTTGTAGGTAAAATTTTAGAATGCATCGTTAAGGATGATATTTCTAAATTCTTGGAAGTATAGGGTTGTATTAGAACAAGTCAGCATGGATTTAGTAAGGGGAGGTCGTGTCTGACAAACCTGTTAGAATTCTTTGAAGAGGTAACAAGTAGGTTAGACCAGGGAAACCCAGTGGATGTTTATCTATCTAGACTTCCAAAAGGGCTTTGATAAAGTGCCTCACGGGAGGCTGCTGAGCAAGGTAAGGGCCCATGGTGTTCGAGGTGAGCTACTGGCATGGATTGAGGATTGGCTGTCTGACAGAAGGCAGAGAGTTGGGATAAAAGGTTCTTTTTCAGAATGGGCAGCCGGTGACAAGTGGTGTCCTGCAGGGTTCAGTGTTGGGACCACAGCTGTTCACTTTATATATGAATAATCTGGATGAAGGGACTGGGGGCATTCTGGCAAAGTTTGCTGATGATACGAAGTTAGGCAGACAGGCAGGTAGTACTGAGGAGGTGGGGAGGCTGCAGAAAGATTTAGACAGTTTAGAAAAGTGGTCCAGGAAATGGCTGATGAAATTCAACGTGAGCAAATGCGAGGTCTTGCATTTTGGAAAAAAAGAATACATGCATGGTCTATTTTCTAAAAAGTGAAAACAATTCATAAATCCAAATTACAAAGGGATCTGGGAGTGCTAGAACAGGATTTGCTAAAGGTTAACTTGCAGGTTGAGTCCATGATTAAGAAAGCAAATGTAATGTTGTCATTTATCTCAAGAGGGTTGGAATATAAAAACAGCGATGCGCTTCTGAGACTTTATAAAGCTCTAATTAGGCCCCATTTAGAATACAGTGTCCAATTTTGGGCCCCACACCTCAGGAAGGACATACAGGCACTGCAGCGTGTCCAGCGGAGATTCACACAGATGATCCCTGGAATAGTAGGCCTAACATAGGACGAACGGCTGAGGATCGTGGGATTGTATTCATTAGAGTTTAGAAGATTCAGGGGAGATCTAATAGAAACTTACAAGATAATGCATGGCTTAGAAAAAGTGAATGCTGGGAATTTGTTTCTGTTAGGTGGGGAGACTAGGACCGTGGGCACAGCCTTAGAATTAGAGGGGGTCAATTTAGAATGGAAATGAGGAGACATTTCTTCAGCCAGAGAGTGGTGGAATTCATTGCAATGGAATGCAGTGGAGGCTGGGACATTAAACATCTTCAAGGCAGAGAATGATAAATTCTTGATCTTGAAAGGAATTAAGGGCTATGGGGAGACTGCGGAAGAATGGAGGTGAAATGCCCATCAGCTATGATTAAATGGCGGAGTGGATTCGATGGGCCAAATGGCCTTACTTCCTCTCCTATGTCTTATTGTCTTATGGGTAAAAACAATGACTGCAGATGCTGGAAACCAGGTTCTGGATTAGTGGTGCTGGAAGAGCAAAGCAGGTCAGGCAGCATCCGAGGAGCAGCAAAATCGACGTTTCGGGCAAAAGCCCTTCATCAGGAATACAGGCAGAGAGCCTGAAGCGTGGAGAGATAAGCTAGAGGAGGGTGGGAGTGGGGAAAAAGTAGCTTAGAGTACAATAGGTGAGTGGGGGAGGGGATGAAGGTGATAGGTCAGGGAGGAGGGTGGAGTGGATAGGTGGAAAAGGAGATAGGCAGGTAGGACAAGTCATGGGGACAGTGCTGAGCTGAAGTTTGGAACTGCGGTGAGGTGGGGGAAGGGGAAATGAGGAAACTGTTGAAGTCCACATTGATGCCCAGTGTTCCGAGGCGGAAGATGAGGCGTTCTGCCTCCAGGCGTCTGGTGGTGAGGGAGCGGCGGTGAAGGAGGCCCAGGACCTCCATGTCCTCGGCAGAGTGGGAGGGGGAGTTGAAATGTTGGGCCACAGGGCGGTGGGGTTGATTCGTGCGGGTGTCCCGGAAATGTTCCCTAAAGTGCTCTGCTAGGAGGCGTCCAGTCTCCCCAATGTAGAGGAGACTGCATCGGGAGCAACGGATACAATAAATGATATTAGTGGATGTGCAGGTAAAACTTTGATGGATGTGGAAGGCTCCTTTAGGGCCTTAGCTGGAAGTGAGGGAAGTGTGGGTGCAGGTTTTGCAATTCCTGCGGTGGCAGGGGAAGGTGCAAGGATGGGAGGGTAGGTTGAAGGGGGGTGTGGACCTGACCAGGTAGTCACGGAAGGAACGGTCTTTGCGGAAGGTGGAAAGGAGTGGGGAGGGAAATATATCCCTGGTGGTGGGGTCCGTTTCGAGGTGGCGGAAATGTCGGCGGCTGATCTGGTTTATGCGAAGGTTGGTAGGGTGGAAGGTGAGCACCAGGGGCGTTCTGTACTTGTTACGGTTGGAGGGGTGTGGGAGTCGGTGGGTTTGTAAAAAATGTCGGTATCAAGTCGGTTGTCATTAATGGAGATGGAGAGGTCCAGGAAGGGGAGGGAGGTGTCAGAGATGGTCCAGATAAATTTAAGGTCAGGGTGGAATGTGTTGGTGAAGTTGATGAATTGCTCAACCTCCTCACGAAAGCACAAGGTGGCGCTGATGCAGTCATCAATGTAGTGGAGGAAGAGGTGGGGAGTGATGCCGGTGTAATTACGGAAGATCAACTGTTCAACGTAGCCAACAAAGAGACAGGCATAGCTGGGGCCCATACGGGTACCCATGGCTACCCCTTTGGTCTGGAGGAAGTGGGAGGATTCAAAGAAGAAATTGTTAATGGTGAGGACCAGTTCGGCCAAACGAATGAGAGTGTCAGTGGAAGGGTACTGTTGGGGACGTCGGGAGAGGGTCTTATGGTCTTATTTTATTTTATCAAAGGGAAATCACTTTTTTAAACAATTCATTCCAGTTTTTTGAAGCTGTAATACATGCTGTGGATTATAGAAAATCTGCAGGTGTACTGTAGACCGAGTTCTGGAAAGCATTTTATGCATAGCTGTGTTAAAGGTTTTTGCAGAAAATAAAAGCTGGTGGTGCAGAGAGTAACAAATTAGCACAGATTGAAGATTGGCTGGCTGGCAGGAAACAGTGAATATGTATAAATGTCTCTTTGTCTGATTGGCAAGATGTGATGATTAGAGTCTGACAGATGAGTGTGCTGGTTTCCAACTTTTTATGATTTACCTCAATGACCGAGATGATGGGAGTGAAGGCATGGTCGCTAGGTCAGCACAAGGACAGGAGAATATGTTGTGAAGATGACTAACGAACGTAGCAGATGCACATAGGGAGATTGAGTGAATAGGAAAATATCTGGCAGGTGGAGGATAACGTGGGAAAATGCTTCTGAATTTTAGCAGGAAACATTAAAGCAGAGCACTACTTCAATGGAGAATGACTGCAGAGTTCCAAGGTTATAGAAATTTAGCCTGGAGGTACAGTAAGATGGCTAATTGTCTGTGATCTTTTATTACAAATAGAATTTAACAAAAAAGTAAAGACATTATGCTTCCATTTTACAGGTCAGTGGTGAGACCACGTCTTTATTTAAGAAAGGATGTAAATGCGTTGGAGATGGTGCAGAGGACATTTCTTAGATTGATACCTGAAATGAGTGGGTTGTCTTAGGAAGAAATGTTGGACATGCTGGGCTGCTTTTCACTGTAGTTTAAAAGAATGGGGAATGAGTGTATTGAATTATATAAGATCCTACAATGCCTTCAAAAGATGGACATGGAGAGGATATTTCGCCTTGTGGACTAGTGAAGAACAAGGGAGGCTTAGTTGTAAAGTAAGGATCACACTTTCTGAATAGAGATGAAGAGAACCTTCTTCTCTTAGAGAGTCAGGTGACTGTTGAACTCTGCCTCAGAAGGCAGTGCAGGGAGAGGTGAATGGATTTTTGTTAGCCAAGAAAACCAAAGTCACCTGGAACATTGAATTTATAACACAAACATATCAACCATTATCTTATTAAGAGGCAGAACAGGATCAAGGGAGGAATGATTTACCTCTCCCCTTATTTTGTATGGTCATATATTTGTAACTGAGGAGGGAATGCGATACATCTGTCTCAGATGAGACCAAGTTTACCTCCAAACTGGTTGTCCTAGGTGTTTTTGATGATAATTGTACCAGGGCAGCAGAATAAAGCAAGATGGACAGTGTACTTGCCAGACTGAACACAGGCCGTGTCCTCGGCTTAGTAACATTCTTTCCAGCTCACGGTGACATTTTAAAAAATCTATTCTCCTCCTTTTACAAAATATGCAGACACCAGAAATGAAAGGTACCAGTTTGAAATGAGATGTAAGCAACTTGCAAGAGGCACAGTGGTAACTTCAAATATCCCTCCCAACCCCATCTTGTCCGTTACAATTTTGCAATAACAGTCACCTTCACTTTCCTTCTTTCTCTTCTAGTTTAACAATTCTCTATGTTCAAAGCTACAATATGCCTCAGGCCCTCTAATCTTCCTTTAATGATGTGGTTTACAGGCTTCTACAACTCAAGCATTTCATTATGAACTGATTATTTCTTAATTTATTTCCCCTACTTTCCTTATTCTTTTTAAACTGGGGTCCTGCAATTTCTGGCCTTGGTCCTTCTATTCTATTTTTCAAGAATAAAAGAAAATATGACATTGTGATTTCTTATTGATAAAACCAGAATGTAGTTGAGACACATAGGAATAAAGGTCAAAGGTTCAATTTGCAAGTTATGCTGAACTAGCTGCCCTCAGCAAAGCTGGTAATTGTAACTTTGTAATTGCTCTCGAAGTCCCTGCACCATCTAACAAAGCATCAGCTAAGCTTACCTACTCCCTGAGCTTGGTTGGAAAGGATAAATTTGTAAATGTCAGGAAAGTAAAGAAAGCTAGCCTGGCAGAAGAGGCATTGAGCACCTCAATTAGAAAATGACTGCATCTTCAATATTGCATAATTTGCGTGGATTTTGTTGTCAAATGTCTGGAGTGAATCGACTTGTTGATTGTGGTGTTAACCAAAAGGTTAGCAGATATCTCAACTTCACTGGGCTCAGGCATGCAAAGTGTTGAAAATACTGGAAGTCCACTATCTCGAGAATAGAGCTGAACCTAGACTCAATGGTTTGGAGAAGGATGTAATAAATGGAAGAAAAATAGACAAAAAAAAGACAAACCGCAAGCGATAATATTTTTAAGTTAATTACCTGAATTATTTGTCATATTTATGGGTAATTAGTTCCTATCTTACAGAATAAAGGAAAATATGAATCAAAGCCGGTACTGCCTTTAACACATAGCTGTTAAATGAGAAAATACCATTTAAATCCTAATGGCATGAAATCTTGGCCTGAATTTTCCAACAGTCAGAATGTCATTTCTGCAGCAATGATGGGAATTGCTCATTGGGACACGATAGAATCTCTGATGTAGCAGATTCAGAGAACTGTTTGGGAAATTAAAGATTCAGTTGAGCAATTCCCCTACAACAGTAACCCTCTGTCGGTATCCAGTTAGATTGGAGAGTTAGGAGAGTTATGGCACTGTTACGTTAATGGTAACCCAGGAAAAGTTAAAACATTTAAACTTAGTCTAACGTCGTTATTAAACTGAGCTCCCACCTTAGCATTCATTCCCCAATGAAGCCTCCCCCCAGATGCCTTACATCTCTGGACACTGATCAAGCACACAACAATCCCTCTACCCTCCTCCAAGCCACATGAACCACACTCCCAGCACCCAACAGCCTCTCCTCTGGACTTGACGCAGCCCTTCCACCCAGAACCTGACATCATATCCTACTCAGGATTGTTCCCCTGCGACAAAACAATCCCCTCCTCTCTGGGACATGAAAAGCTCTTCTCCTGCCAAGCCCCAACACACCCCTCTTCCACCATCACCAGATACCCTCCCTCCTAGGATCTGACACATCTTCCTACTGGAGAGCCAACAACCTTCTCCTCATTTCAACACCACTGTCTCCAAGATCGGAATCATCCCTTCCTAAACACTCCATCACTCATCACTCTCTGTACCTGGCACCATGGTAGAGAATCTGCTTGGCACCCTGTGGACCCTATATCCTACTTCCTCATACCCTGCCACCTGACCAACCTGCAGTCTAACCCTATACTTAGCTTCCATTCTTACTCTTTTACAGGAACTATCCAACTGGCTGTCTGTGTTTCTCAACAGCAACTATTGCTGTGAGAAATGGAGTATGGTCCTACTTACCCTGACAATCCTACATTACGAGACAGTGATTACATTACATTATGGTACACCCCTTAATTCTGAAGGAGCTGTGATTGCAATCCCCTGCCTGAAATGTGGAACTCTATCTTAATTTGAAAATAGTAGGAATGAAGTTGCAATGTGTCTATGATTTCCACTTCTCGGCATTTCATCCCCTTGCTTTCAGAAATATTCTTCATTTGCCTTTCTTAGTTTTATATTTGCTCAAAGGATATAAAGCTTCTTAGAAGAATATTTGAAATGTGCTATTGCATTATGATATGCAGTAAACTTCAATATTAACTTCCTATATATACACCTGCCTACTGTCACTGCTGCTCCTCGCTGGGCATCTTTTGGGATTTTGGACCATTCCTGGGCGAGATGGTTCTGCCTGGAAGTCAAAATGGGTAGAAAACATTGTAGCTGGATTAACATATGTCACTTGCTTGGGTTTCGGGATATGGATATCTCTCCAGCCCCATGGGAGAAGTCCCCAGCTTCTCCTTTCCTCAGAGGATGTGAGGAGACAGGTGTCTGGAACACTGCCAACCTGTTTGCCATTGTTCACCCCATTAGAGGATGTCTGTTCCTATGAGAATGGGCTGACTGAGGGTGGCATGGTTATTAGGGCTGGTGCTTGTTGGGGTAAGGTTCTGAGGGAGTGAGGATGCAGCATAAATAGGGTGTGAGAGAATGGGGGTGATGAGAAAATGGGGGTGATGAGAATGAGCCGGGGGGAGGTGTTTTATGCTGCACAGGGTGTACTAGAACATTTGCATTGGTGGGGGTTGGCTGAAATGGCACAGATAAGCATGAAGCAGCAGATGGACAAGTATTGCATTTACCCTGATGGGTGACCAGGTCATTCACCTACCTCCTGTATTGCTTCCTCCTCTTTCTCACCCTGGAGATGGCACTGATCTGCATGGCAGTTCCTGACCAGGCTGACATGGTTTCATAGCATGGCCTCCTCTACTGGTCCTCCAGGGAGAGGACATTTCATCTCTCCAGCAATCTGTCCATATGGACCTCCAGGTCCCTCTCAGATAGCCGTGGTGTCAATCTGCCCTTGTCTGGCATCTCTCCTGAAGCCTACTACAGCCAAGCAGCATGGCTTGTAGATTCATCAGTCCTCAAGGTGTGCTTCAGGCTATGAAAGATGGCATGGTCCAAACAGGTGCTTGTCTGATGGAAAACAGTGGTGATCTCCTCAGTGAATTGTGCAAGGGAAGAATGGTCAG
The DNA here is from genome assembly GCF_037043375.1 of Chiloscyllium plagiosum. Taxonomy (NCBI): domain Eukaryota; kingdom Metazoa; phylum Chordata; class Chondrichthyes; order Orectolobiformes; family Hemiscylliidae; genus Chiloscyllium; species Chiloscyllium plagiosum. Next base: position 57,539,457 of record NW_028270139.1, on the reverse strand, counting down.
AAATTGGACATGATTCTCACTGTAAGGGCTCAAACGACAATTAAAGTGGTGATAATTAAACTCGCTCAGCCTCACAATGTGAATCACTTCAGTCAACTCATGCCTCCCACTTAACCAACAAGCAGTCAGGTACAGATCCTCCATGGCCTTGTTCCTCTTTGAAATCTCAACCAGCCCTCAAATCCTTTGAGGTATCTGCACTCCTCCAATTATGGCACCTTGAGTAATATCCATTCTTAAAAGCCTTACCATTAGTGGCCATCTCTTCACCGGACTGGGAGCTCAGCTCAGGAACTCACTTCCTAAAGCTCTATTTCTCTCTTCTCCTTTAGGAAGCTCCTTTGACCAAATTCTTGGCCTATGTGTGCCTATATATAGAGAGAGAGAGAGAGAGGGAGAGAGACAGAGATAGAGAGAGAGAGAGAGAGAGAGAGAGATAGACTAGCCTCAAAGTGGAGAAGTTGAATACAGTCAGTATAGCGACACACTACCAGTCAACAATGCAGTCATAGGACCATTGCAACAAGACCAGGTCATTCAGCCCCTCGAGTTTGTTCTGCTATTCAGTGAGATCGTGGCTGATCTGTGGGATAACCCCCTATACCTGCATTTGTCCAAATCCCTTAATACCTTTGCTTAACAAATAAAAGAGATCAGTCTCAGGTCAGTCCTGTGGTGGTCTGTCTGTCTGCATGGACAGGTTTGTGGCTACCATAGAGAAACAGGCCCAACAGCTTCAGCAGCTTAGAGAGTCAAAAACAGCTGCACTCCATCACCATACACAATGGACCTCAGGACTGAAGGCAGGATGAGAAGTCAAGTCCAATTCCCACACACCCCTTCACAAGGTGATAGGGTGGTACAGGAAGGTACTCAGTTAAAGAAGGAGCCAAATACTTGCCCCTTCACTAAATTGGACTCGATAAATGTAGGTTATCTAGTCAGTTGGACCGAATGGTCTCTTTCCGTGCTGTTTCTGTGACTCTATGTTTTTGAGAACTCCACCTTCACCCTGCGAGTCCTCCTCTGAACGTTGGAAATTTCAGTCAAGAAAGGTCATTTTTGCCTCTTCAGATCTGGTCCTCAAAACCAAATGCCCCTGGAGTCAATTGACCAAACCTTCAGGGCCAATGAACTGCACAACTGAACAGTGTCTCTCCATTCCATCTCGGTAAAACACTGTGGGAGATACAAAAGGAGAGAAGTGTACTGCTGATGTGTTGATATCGCTGGAAAATATGCACATATTATTCTAATAGAGACATAGAGTCACACGGCACAGAAGCAGGCCCTTCAGCCCAACTTGTCTATGCCAATCATATTTTCTAAGCTAACCCAATCCCACTTGCCTGGTTTTGGCCCATATCCCGCTGAATCTTGTGTTCTTGCTGGACAATCTGCTATTCGGATAATCAAATGCTGGATAATCAAGGTTACTCTGTATCTGTTCAAATGCCTTTTAAATGTTGTAATTGTACCAGCCTCTACCACTTCCTCTGGCAGCTCATTCCATATGTGCACCACTCTCTGTGTGATAAAGTTTCCCCTCAGATCCCTTTTAAATCTTTCCCCTCTCACTTTAAACTTATGTCTTGGACTCCCCTATCCTGGAGAAAAGACCTTGTCTCTTCACCTTCTGTATGTGACTCATGATATTAAATACAGCTATCAGGTCACCCCTCAGCTTCATATATCCCAGGGAAAAAAGCTCCAACCTATTCAGCCTCTCCCTATGATTCAAACTCTCCAGTTCTGGTAAAATCCTTGTAAATACTTTTAGCAACCTTTCCAGTTGAATAATATCCTTCCTATAGCAAAATTGTATGCAGTATTTCAAATGTGGCCTTACCAATGTCTTGTATAGCAGTAACATGATATCCTAACTTCTGTACTCAATACCAATGAAAGCAAACATGCTACTTCTTCACCACTTTGTCTGTGATGCCATTTTCAAGAAACTATGTAACTACACCCCTCGGTCTCTCTGTCATGACAAGACTCCCCAGGGCCCTACCATTAACTATAAATCCTGCCATGGTTTGTCTTGTCAAAATGCAACACCTTGCATTTATCTGAATTAAATTCCATCTGCCACTCCTTGGCCCACTAGCCCAGTTGATCAAGATCCTGTTGTACTCTTAGATAACTATCTTCACTATCCACTATTCCACCAATTTTAGTACCATTAAGTGTATAACTCCTGCTCTGATTGCTTTTCCAAAATGCAGCACCTCGCATTTATCTAAATTAAACTCCATCTGCCATCCTCAGTCCATTAGCCCATCAATGCTGCTCCCTCTGCATGTGCAACTCTCTCCCTCACAAGTTGACTCACTTATCTCACCCATTGTGAGGCCCTTTCCAGTTATTCTCCTTAATACTGCTAGCTACTTTTATGTTTCGCGATTGGTAGGACAGTGATTAGTCCTCTGTGAGTAGTTTTCAGTTTCAGCATTAATGTGCTATTGAGGGTCCCCACATCAGGTTCTCCTTTCTAGCTAGGCAAAAGTGAGGACTGCAGTTGCTGGAGATTAGAGTCAAGAGTATGGTGCTGAAAAGCACAGCAGGTCAGGCAGCATCCGAGGAGCAGGAAAATTGATGTTTTGGGCAAAAGCCCTTCATCAGGAATCTTTCTAGCTGCCTATTCCATTGAACCCATCGGTTTCATGCATTGCCAGGTCATCACCCAAGCTGGACAAATGTGACAGAAACTACCAACCTGTACCCCTCCTCCCCAGTTCCCGGTATTCACCATCTCCCCACCCTCCCCTTAATCTATGTGAGAAATGCCAGGATGGCTGTGGTTCACCCTCTCATGTGTGAGCGGACCTTCCCAGATCCCTCACTGGTGGAGACAGGTGTCCCAACTGTGACAGTTCTCCTCCCCACAAAAGAGTGTTCCCTATGGAGACAAACGTGCGACATGACCTGCTTCCTCAGTACAGCAGTCTCCTGTGCAATGTTACCCTAACTGGACAGCTGACCATGGCAAAGCCTGAGACTGGAGTGGGTGGCTGCCTTTGACTAATCATGCTCGGCCACCCCCAAGCAGAGATGATCTTGATGTTGAGATGAACCTTGCCAAATAGCTCACCCAGTTCTCAATCTATGATGTGCCATAGGGGCACCATGGAGGTTCCTGCCTTGGTTCCTGTCTGTGTGGAGCTTACACATTCTCCCTGTGTCTGTGTAGGTGTCCTCTGGGTGCTCCGGTTTCTTCCCACAGTCCAAAAGTATGCAGGTTAGTTGAATCAGCCATGTTAAATTGTCTGTAGTGTCCAGGGATGTGCAGGATAGGTAGATTAGGCAGTGTAGATTTGGGGTTACACTGATATGGTAGGGGGTGCATCTGGTTGGGATGCTCTTTGGAGGGTTGGTGCAGACTCAATGGGCTGAATTGCCTCTTTCCGCACTGTAGGGATATTATAAAACTCAAATTCTATAAAAAAGACTCCATACTCCAAAGCCTGATAATACTTCACCCACATTTTGGGCTTTTAAAATGAAAACATTAAAATATACATCAACTAAAAGAAATGTCCTATGTAGTACACTGTTGAGCTGAATCTTAATACCTGTATATTGAGGAGTATTACAAGGTGGCAATGGAAACAAAATCTGTATATTCATTTGGTTATAGACTGTTCGTTTTCAGGCATTCCAAGTTTGTTACTTAAAGTGAGAATTAAAATATGGCACCACATTTGTGAATAGATGAATATTTAAATCCTTTTAGCATAAACAAATATAACAGCCAGATTTTCCTCCAAATATATTGCTGTCTGACAATGTAAACTATTTCTAATGCAAAATTTTGCAAGTAAGTTATTGCAAGGAAAAGCGACACCATGCAAGTGATTTGTACAAATTGTTGACCAATTTGCACCACTTCACTCATCTTTGAGGCAAGTATCCCTGTGAATTTCATGACAAAGCTGTATTTTTCTGCCAATTACTCATTAAATTGGTCACAGCTAGGTAGGTCTGATAATTAAAACTGGTAATTAACAGTGTACATACACTTTCAACAAGGTGATAATTGTTAATAAATGTGATTCAACCTCCCTTGTTCTGAAAGCAAACAATTATATGTATGGAATCTTCAGGTTGTGAATTGAATAATGGTGTTGGGAGTACAATCAATTCATGTTTTTTTAAAAAAATCCTTATAATGTTGATGAAAACTTTAGAAAACCAGCAAGTTACTTAAAACTCTTAATGGAGGCTGTATAGAATCTTAAGAGAGAACTATTTTTCTTGAATTAAGTAGCTTTGAGCATAAAATGTTTCAAGTCTAGGCAGATTCTTATTAAATATTACATAATGCACCAGATTATTGATTGGGCTGTTTATCTGATATTCAGTACAGGATCCGCAGATTGACCCATCTCCAGGACAATTGGGGCCCTTGAAGAAAGAGATGGGAATGCAATACTGGATCATTCCTGACTCCCAATCCCCACTCCTAATGGGAAAATCTGACCAAATAATCTCCAATGTGAAATGTATCGATTTTAAGGTAAGTTAGAAAAGCATAACCATCAACTTTGACTTTTATACTATTTACAAAATGGAACATTCCAACATGTTTCACAGGCAGGTGACTGCACAAAATTTGACCACAAGACACATGTGAAATATTAAGACAGAAGTTTGGTTAAAGGTCTTCTTGGCAGAAGGTCATCGCCATATAAGCTGTGACACTAAAGTCATGAACTGTCTGGCTTTATCTTAGATTGTTGACAGAGAAAAGGACAAAGTAGCAAGTGAATGGAATTCACAATGGGATCTGAAAGCAATGGCTTAATTTTCCTAATATTGCATTTGAACAAATATCTGCTGATTCTGTACTGAATATCAGATAAGCAGCCTGATCAATAAAATCAGCAATATTTTCTGATGTATTATGTAATATTTAACAAGAATTGGCATAGACTAGAAACATTTGTAAGCAAGCATTCCATGGGTCAATAATATACATGGAACAGACTAATATACAAGAGAAGTAATCAAACTTCTCTTGCACTCACTTTTCACCTTTAACTTGTATAGTAAATTAATTGGTGCAGTGTCTTTTTAAAGACCTTCTATGTTTTAATCTATGTCTAGAAAGAAAGCCAGCATTAGTAACAACTTACATAAGAAATATTTGTCCTTTATCCTGCAGTATCAGTATCATTAGTATTTTTTATATCTTACATCATTGTTTGAATGCATCTGACTTTCCTTCGTTATAGTGCTCATTTTCAATGCTACCCTGTTGACTAATGGAAGAAAAGCGAATGGTAAGGCCTGATATATTCTTGCTTCCTGCTTAGAAAAACACTTCAAAAGCATTTTGCTTTGGCCTGCATTGTATAACTGATTGGTTTCTTGCTCCAGGCAAATGAAAGCAGGGAGTTCATTTGTAAAAAGCGTCTCAGGAAGCATGATGATGCCTGCTTGTAGCAACCTGTAGGCACTTCATGCATGAGGACGTTAACACTCTTAGAGCAAGCTGCCATTAAGCTTTTGTAAAATGTTAACATTTTTTATAATGATAAAATAGTTCTTCTTGTTGAAATTTTCTTTATTTGGTTTTTATTTTAGCATTTCTAAAGGAGAGCTAAGAATTTAAAATTAATTCAATGCACTTTTAAATTGTTTTAACAAATTGGGCAACTATTGAGGTCTCCTTTTTGTGTCTTCTCTGGTCCTCTGCTTTGCTAAGGATGGATGACAATGCCTACCACGCAGATGCCAGACTGAACAAACATCTGAAGTAACTTGTTTGCTATCCGTTAGCACCTGTATTTCCCCAACTGTAGATCACAGTGGGATTACTTCAAGATAATCCTTCAACAATGTTACACTAAAATTCAGTTCTACCTGCAGCCAGACAATTGGATTTTCAGATCCTAGGGAAAGTTTTCAACTGAGGAACAAATAAGAATGCCGCCAATTACTAATATTGCCATGCCATGCCTTTAAAAACAAACTTACCCAAGGGTGTGCAGCCTTCCCTATCTGCAAATCTCAAATATGACAACATTGCCATTATTTTTGCACATACCAAATCTCTACAAATCATTATGCATAGCTTCTCACAGTGCCATAATAAATCTCACAGCAAGTGCGTTTAACAACCTTTTCACTACTGGAGCTGAAAATGTGTTGCTGGAAAAGTGCAGCAGGTCAGGCAGCATCCAAGGAGCAGGAGAATCGACGTTTCGGGCATGAGCCCTTCTTCAGGAATGAGGAAAGTGTGTCCAGTAGGCTAAGATAAAAGGTAGGGAGGGGGGACTTGGGGGAGGGGCGTTGGAAATGCAATAGGTGGAAGGAGGTCAAGGTGAGGGTGACAGGCCGGAGTGGGGGTGGGGGCGGAGAGGTCAGGAGGAAGATTGCAGGTTAGGAAGGCGGTGCTGAGTTCGAGGGATTTGACTGAGACAAGGTGGGGGGCGTGGAAATGAGGAAACTGGAGAAATCTGAGTTCACCCCTTGTTCATTCCTGAGTTCATTCCTGAAGAAGGGCTTATGCCCGAAACGTCAATTCTCCTGTTCCTTGGATGCTGCCTGTCCTGCTGTGCTTTTCCAGCAACACATTTTCAGCTCTGATCTCCAGCATCTGCAGTCCTCACTTTCTCCTCGAAGGTTTTCACTACTGGAGACTATTGAGGCTCAGTTTGGTGTTACCTATTTTACTATTTAAATTCTAATTTAGATTAATTTTCTTTTTGGGTGGTTGCACTAAGCTAAAGAAGTTTATGAATACTGTTGATGTGGACTTGCAGAGGACATAAGTTTTTTCACAATGAATAATAGCAGTAGTAAAAGCATGGAATTTAAGACAATCTTTTGATGTGGATTACTAATTATATTCGGTGGAACATAAAATGTAAGAATAAAAAAGAATGTTTTTTGATGGGAGGGTTGTGAACAATGGCATTTCCTACAGAAATGAAGTGGGATGTCAGCTTGTCACCATGTATATTTGTAACTTGGCTGAAAGAATATAGTTTATGCATTCAAATGTTGAGATTTAAGTAGAACACAATGTAACAATTGCAAATAGAAACAATAAGGCATTAAAGGACATAGACAAATTAAACCTGTGTACAAAACAATGGTAGCTGGATTTCAATGAGGGATGTGAGATCTCATCTACATTGCATCCAAGAAAGACTAATTACAATATGTTTCTCACAGATGAAAGATGAGGAACTGTGGAGCGTCAAAGGAATTTGAGTATGCAAGTTCACAAACCACTGACACTGCACTAATACAAAAGATTACCAAAAAATAAATCAATACCTATAAGTACCTTCCAATTGCTTTCCATCGCTATCTCAAGGAAATAAAAAAAAACAACAGAATGGAAGTTACACTTCAAAGTGTACAGGCCCTTGCTCAGAGCTCATTTTAAATTTGTGTTCAGTTTTGTGCACTGTATCTCAAATAGGATATATTTACATTAGAGGTGTACAATGCAGATTGCTCCAAATTATTTTAGTGAATTGAGGAGGGGCGAATTCTACAGGGTTTACAGAAAGGCTATCAGGAAGGGGAGCACTCACTACCTGACACCTTCCATCATGTTGGAAATCAAAAGTATGCAATGTGAAGTAAATTGTTGTGATCACACCCTGTGTGGGCAGGATAAATGTCTCAAAATATGTGGGAGGTGCTACAAGACTCAGATGTGATACTCTTTTGAGAATAAGAACTGTACACACTGTTCCATGCAATGTACTGGACATGAACTTGTGTGGTCCCTAAGCCCTGTTGGCCCTTATGCATTAACTCCCTGTTTGCTGTACACATCCCTGCCACAGACTACTTCATTCAGCACCAACAATATTTAACACAAAGGTCAAGGAAAAAAATAGGGGGCGATTTTTGACAACCAATGACAATGGTTACAAGGGAACTAATTGCCCTAAAAACACCTTGTTTTCATTTACTGCAGCAAGCAGTAAATGATGGATGATACTGTTTGAATGTGAAGTCATTCTATTAGTTTTAAAATAATGATAGAAAAGGATAGACCAGATCTAAAAGTTGAAATTCTAAATTGGAGGAAGGCTAATTTTGACGGTATTAGGCAAGAACTTTCAAAAGCTGATTGGGGGCAGATGTTCGCAGGTAAAGGGACAGCTGGAAAATGGGAAGTCTTCATAAATGAGATAACAAAAGTCCAGAGACAGTATATTCCTGTTAGGGTGAAAGGAGAGAATGCTAGATGACTAAAGAAATTGAGGGCTTGGTTAAAAAGAAGGAAGCATATGTCAAGTATAGACAGGATAGATCAAGTGAATCCTCAGAAGAGTATAAAGGCAATAGGAGTATACTTAAGAGGGAAATCAGGACGGCTAAAAGGGGACATGAGATAGCTTTGGCAAATAGAGCTAAGGAGAATCCAAATGGTTTTTATAAACCCATTAAGGACAAAAGGGTAACTAGGAAGAGAATAGGGCACCTCAAAGATCAGCAAGGCGGCCTTTGTATGGAGCCGCAGGACATAGGGGAGATACTAAATGAGTATTTTGCATCAGTGTTTAGTGCGGAAAAGGACATGGAAGATATAGAATGTAGGGAAATAGATGATATTTTGAAAAATGTCCATACCACAGAGGAGGAAGTGCTGGATGTCTTGAAGCACATAAAAGTGGATAAATCCCCAGGACCTGATCAGATATACCCTAGAACTCTGTAGAAGCTAGGAAAGTGATTGCTGGGTCCCTTGCTGAGATATTTGCATCATCAATACTCACAGGTGAGGTGCTAGAAGACTGGAGGTTGGCTAACGTAGTGCCATTATTTAAGAAGGATGGTAAGGACAAGCCCGGGTATGATAGACAAGTGAGCCTGACATCGGCGGTGGGCAAGTTATTGGAGGAAATCCTAAGGGATAGGATGTACATGTATTTGGAAAGGCAAGGACTGATTAGGAATAGTCAGCACAGCTTTGTGCATGGGAAATTATGTCTCACAAGCTTGGTTGAGGTTTTTGAAGAAGTAACAAAGAGGATTGATAAGGGCAGAGCAGTGAATGTGAGCTACATGGACTTCAGGAAGATGTTCGACAAGGTTTCCCATGGGAGACTGGTTAGCAAAGCTGGATCTCATGGAATACAGGGAGAACTAGCCAGTTGGATGCAGACCTGGCTCAAAGGTGGAAGACAGAGGGTGGTAGTGGAGAGTGGATGTCTGTAACCAGTGGAGTGCCACAAGGATCGGTGCTGGGTTCACTTCTTTTCATCCTTTGTATAAATGATTTGGATGTGAACATAGGAGGTATCGTTAGTAAGTTTGCAGATGACACCAAAATTGGAGGTGTTGTGGACAGCAAAGAATGTGGACAGATTACCTTGGATTGCATTGGGATCTTGATCAGATGGGCCAATGGACTGAGAAGTGGCAGATGGAGTTCAATTTAGATAAATGCGAGGTACTGACTTTGGGAAAGTACATCTTAATAGGACTTATCCACTTAATGGTAAGGTCCAATAGAGTGCTGCTGAACAAAGAGACCTTGGAGTGCAGGTTCAAAACTCCTTGAAAGTGGAGTTGCAGGTAGATAGGATAGTGAAGAAGGTGTTCAGTATGCTTTCCTTTGTTGGTCAGAGTATTGAGTACAGGAGTTGGGAGATCATGTTGCAGTTGTACAGGCCACTTTTGGAATAATGCGTGTAATTCTGGTCTCCTTTCTATTTGAAGGATGTTGTGAAACTTGAAAGGGTTCAGAAAAGATTCACAAGATGTTGCCAGGGTTGGAGGATTTGAGCTGTAGGGAGAGGTTGATCAGCTTGGGGCTGTTTTCCCTGGAGTGTCAGTGGTTGAGGGGTGACCTTGTAGAGACTTTTAAAATCATGAGGGGCATTTTTAGGATAAATAGGCAAAGTCTCTTCTCTGGGTTGGGCGAGTCCAGAAGTAGAGGGCACAGGTTTAGGGTTAGAGGGGCAAGATTTAAAAGGGATCTAAGGGGCAACTTTTTCACACAAAGGGTGGTACATGTATGGAATGAATTGGCATAGGAAGTGGTGGAGGCTAATACGATTGCAACATTTAAAAGGCATCTGGATGGGTATATGAATAGGAAGGGTTTGGAGGGATATGGGCTGGGCACTGGCAGGTGGGACTAGATTGAGTTGGGATATCTGGTTGGCATGGACGAGTGTGTGTGTGTGTGCGGGCGCGTGTCTGAACAGCTCAGTCATGTTGACGTGGCCGAATAAAAAGGGCAGCCTGTTAATCACTCCTTAACTGAGATCTTGACAATTTGGGATATCCCATATGGAATCATAGCAAATTGATGAACCTTGCCTAGAGATTGCTCACAATAATAGTCAGATTGGTGGAATGGGCAAATAGTGGCAGATGAAATTCAATGTGGAGCATTATGTTTTGATATATTTTGACAGGATAAACATGGAGCAACAATACAAAGTAAAGGTTAGAACTGTAAAGGGCTGGAGTAGTAGAGAGATCTGAATGTATATGTGTTCAGGTCATCAAAGATGGCAGTATAGTTGGAGATAGCAGCTGAAACTTTCAATGTTCTGGGGTTTATCAATAGGGACATAGACTACAAGAGTGAGGAGGGTTTGTTGAATTTCATTGGTGCAGCCTCAGCTGGAATATGATATTCACTTCTGGGCATTGCATTTTGTGCAGTAAAAAAAAATTCCATAGATTCATTACCATCTGAGAGAAGAAATTCTTCCTCATCTCTAACTTAAAATGTGCGCCGCCTTTTTCTGAGATTACGCCCTCTAGTTCTAGATTCTCCCACAAAAAGAACAAAGAACCTCCCAGCATTTACCCTGTTGAGTCCCCTAAGAATTGTATATATTTCAATAGGGTTACCTCTAAATTCCAATGATTATAGGCCCAACTTACTCAACCTGTCCTGTCAGGCATTTTCTCCATATCTGATATCAGCTGAGTGTAGAAGTGTGCTCTGAAACGTTAGGGAGCAGCACCACTTTATGTCATGGTTTCTGATACTGCACATGTGCAGAGATTTAGCACGTGAATGCATGGGACCAAACATTTGATATGAGGATAAAGGGTGCATGTTCAGTCAAGAGCTGCACAATTGCAATGGCTTTTGAGCTGGTCTGCCTGGACCCACTTTAGAATGGGTTTTAAAATGAATGTTTTCGGAAGCTTTTTCTGAAACTTACGCCACCTATCTAAGTCTTAGATTTGCGGAAGAAACAAATTGCCTCTTCTTGTGAAAAGAGGCAATTTCTCTACTAATTCCATTGATGAAACATCTGAACCTAAAGCAAAAGAAGCAAGAACTGTCGGGGCACTGCACAACGACAGCTGTCTGGTCTTTGGATGTTCATGGACAGGAGATGATACCTGCCCTTTCCCCGAATGTATCATCTGTGGGGGGATGTTGGCAAACACTATAATGGTACCAATTAAGTTAAGACACAAAGTATCCATCTTTTGTGAACAAACGCATTGAGCATTCCAAGAGATTGAGAGAACAAAATATCAAGCAGACCCACTGGAGTGTGCGCGGGTAGTGGATAAAGTTCAAGGGGCTAGTTGGTTGGTGATTGAACTTGGTGATAGCAAAATCAAAGAAGCCCCATACCATTGCCAAAACCTTAATCATGCCTGCAAATAAAAAAATATATAATTGTGATGTCAGAGGTAGATGCTACTAAAGAGATTGACAGAATTGCACTTTCTGATAATACAGTTAAGCAGTGAATTGATGACATGTCATCTGGCATCAAGGAGGTGTTGCAAGAAAAGTTAGTTATTCATGGGAAGTTTTGTTCTACACATGGACGAATCCACATATATAAGCTGATGCCATTCATTACTGACCAAATGGCTGATTTGTTGATAGCAGCTCTATTCAGGAGAATGTTGCTTTCAAAAGGAGCTACTAAGTCATGTGAGGGGTCGTGAAATATTTTGGTTAACAGATATGCAGGTGCTGGAGTTGGACAAGATCAAAAATCACATGACACCAGATGTCACCTCCTTTACATTAATAACACCTTAAGTTTTCTCAGCACAGCGACTTGAAAAAAATTCTGGGATTTGCATATTTATCAATCGAAACCTGCATCTCCATTCTAACTGATTAAAGATTTAAGGGCCATCTTATGGGTGTTCAATTCGTTTGCATTGGCTGCATGACCCTTTGATCTTTTTCTGATAAATTCTGTGTCTAAGGTCTTCCTCTCTCACTAACACCTGATGAAAGAGCAGCACTCCGAAAGCAATTGTTTTCAAATAAATTTGTTAGACTATAACCTGGTGTCGTGTGATTTTTGGGTCACAGATATCTACTTGAGGGAAAGCAAAGTTGTGTTCGTGGATTCGAACTGATGGAGCATTGTCTCGGACAGGGAGATTCAAAAGATTTATCAGTAAGATAAAAGCAAAATCCTGACATCCAGGTCACCATTAGCATTCTCCACCATGAAGCACTTGTAGTCAAAACAATGCCACTAGAGTTAACTCTGGTGAAAATTATAAATTACGTAAAATTTCAGCCATTGAGACCATGTATTCATTATTTAGTGTGCAGAGATGGGGCAGACATCATAGTTTACTGTTACACACTAGAGTGCAATAGTTATTGTGGGGAAGGATTCTCTCCCATGTTCATTGCTTTGGGGAGAGCTGACAGAGTTTCCAACAATGCATGAACTTTTGTGTAAAAGCTTGCTGTCTGATTATTACTGGTAGACTAAGTTGGCCCATCTCGCAGACATTTTCAGCCACTTGAATAAACCGAATCCTCGAATGCAGGGAAGAATGAAATGATTTTGAACATGCACAGATAAACTTCAAGGTTTTGGGCCCAAACTGACTTTTGGCAAGAAACAGCTCACTTGAAGTGTTCCATCAGCACCGACAAAAGACTCTGTGCACACCAGCCTGTCCAAGTTTCTCAATAACCCAGTAAATTGCAATTTGCTCTACTTTGTGCTTTGCTCTGATCCATTGTTAATAATTAGTTAGAAATAGTTGAGTTTGAAAACGTATCCTTGCTCACAATTGAAGATGGTATATTTGTGCCAGTGGTTTGAAACATTAATGTTTCTGATCTCTCTTTGGCTGGTTGTGTGCACTTTGTTGGGAACCTCTCTCGGAAGGCTGTAATGAGAGTAAATGAGCAATCAGTCCTGCTCAGAAAAGTGGATATGCCAAAGAATTGTTTGCCTTATTGAAATGTGCTTCAGTATTGAAAAAGTTGGGAATCTCTGGCCTAGTGAAAGTTCTCTGGACTGTCTCCAAAGTCAATACATTTTTTGTTAGATAAAAGGCCCCAAACGGTGCACTGTATTCCAACTGTGATCTAACTAGTGACTTCTCGGTAACACATCACCTATCCTGCCATCACTATCTTATTTGATTTAAACTTACAAATTAATTAGTTGCGATTCCCTGCCCTTCACTGAGTTGATATATTATGTATATAACTAAAAGGATGGAAACAAAATCACCAGCATAAATCTAAGACTTAACCATTTATTTTTATGAAAAAGGACAAGAGCATCACCGAAACAAACCAAAGACTTGAATTTTAGTTCAATGATGAGAACTGTTCACCAGGCCCACTTACCAATCAGCTTTTTCCCCTCCACTCGTGTTACGCTTGGTCCGTCCTGTCACTTTGCTGCTGGTCTCATTGCAGGATGGCCTCTTGATTCACGCTTTTCTTTCCTCACACTGTGGCGAGTTTACTTCTTGCAGTAAAACCCCCTGGTTAAAGCACCTCTGTCCCTCTTCGCACCAAATTTCCACTTTGAACCAAATTTCCAATAGTATAGTCAATGACTCACTCAGCCTTCGTCTCCCTCCACTGCAGTCTTATTCACACTGACCATGCTGCTTGCTAACCAATTTGATTGAAGCATTATAAATAATGAGAAACTTGAGTAAAGTAAATAGGGAAAAACTACTCGTATATGTAAAATGATCAAGTATAGGAAGTTAAAGATGTAAAGTAATCAGAAAAAGAAGCAAAAAAGTGTTATGAGGAACAATTTTATCATGCACAAGTGGTTAGGATCTGGCACGATATTGTGTTGGAGGCAGGTTCAATCGAGGCATTCGAAAGGAAACGAGACTGTAAATTGGAAAGGAACAAGTGTAAGGTGACAGTAAAAAGACAGAATGGTATGGAGTGAGATGCTCTTTTGAAGAATTAGCATGGACATTATTGAGTGAATAGATTTCTTCTGTAACAAATTGAGATTCTGCGATTCAATGAAAATATTCAGTAAGGCAGAGAAATCATTTCCTCTGATCACAAAATGCAGAAGAACATAGCCCATAATTAAACTGAATTATGCGATATAGTAGTAAAATGCAGAGTACCTTTTCAGACAGAGTATAGTAGAAATCTGCCAATAACCTTAAACTTAAAAATCACACAACACCGGGTTATAGTGCAACAGGTTTATTTGGAAGCACTAGCTTTCGGAGCACTGCTCCTTCATCAGGTGGCTGTGGAGTATAAGATCATAAGACACAGAATTACAACAAAAGTTTACAGTGTGATGTCACTGAAATTACAAATTGAAAAAGACATGGATTATTTGTTCAGTCTCTCATATTTTTGAATGAAGATTTTGGTTTCAGTTGTTTCATATGTAAATCGCAGAACTTTTGAAGTTACATTCTCAAGTGAACTTTAACAATTGGTGTCATGTCAGACCAGATAATACATTGAAGGTGTGAGGTGCCCTGTGTGAGACTGCCTGTGCCACAATGGGTAGACTGATTCTAATCTAAAAAGTGGGTTCACAGAATCTTACATGGATTCATGCAGTTTTTGAGCAATATAAAATGTAATTCTGTAAGTACAAACGTGTGTGTGTGTGTATGTAGTGCAGTGGGGTCACCTGTAGTGTGACATTAACCCAAGGTCCCGGTTGAGGCCATCCCCATGGGCATTGAACTTGGCTATCAACCTCTGTTCGGCCACTTTTCATTGTTGCCTGTTCTGAAGTCAGCCTTGGAGGACGGTCACCTGAAGATCCAAGGTCGAATGTCCCGGACTACTGACGTGTTCTCCGACTGGGAGGGAACACTCATATCTATTGATTGTTGTGCGGTGCCCATTCATCAGTTGCCATAGCCTCTGCTTGGTCTTGCCAATGTACCATGCTTCAGCACACATGATAGGCAACATTGGCTGAGTCCTATGAGTACCTGCCACATACATAATGGGAGGTATCCCATGCGTAATGGTGGTATCCGTATTAACACTCTGACACGTCTTGCAGTGTCTACCGTGACAGGGTTAAATGGCATTGCCCTGAAAGCTGGGCAGTTTGCTGCAAACAATGATTTGTTTGAGGTTTGGTGGTTGTTTAAAGGTGAGAAGTGGAGGTGTGGGGAAGGTCTTGGCAAGGGGCTCATCCTCATTTATAATGTTTTCCAGGCTGCGAAGAACATGGCATAGTTTTTTGGCTCCTGGGAAATACTGAACAACGAAGGGTACCCTGTTGCTAGCAGCTTGTGTCTGTCTCCCGAGGACGTCATTACTGTTCCTTGCTGTAGCACATCGGAACTGGTGGTCAATAAGTTGAGCATCATACCCCATTCTTATGAGAGCATCCAGATGTCCATCACATTCCTCCTCATCTGAACAGATCTGGTGTATGCGTAGGGCTTGTCCATAGGGAATGGCTATTTTAATATGTTTGGGTGGAAGCTGGAGAAGTGTAGCATTGTGAGGTTGTATGTGGGTTTGTGGTAGAGTGAGGTGCTGAGGTGCCCATCCTTGATCGAGATGCATGTGTCCAAGAATGAGACAGATACTAAAGAGTAGTCCATGGTGAGTTTAATGGTGGGACGAAACTCAATTATATCACTATTGAGTTTCTTCAATGACTCCTCACCATGGGTCCAGAGGAAGAAAATGTCGTCATAGTACCTGGTGTATAGTGTTGGTTGGACCGGAGATGAAGTCTTGTTCGAACCTGGCATATTGGGGTGCAAATCTGGTCCCCATGGCTGTTCCATGTGTCGAGATGAAGAACTGGTTGTCAAAGGTGAAAATGTTGTGGTCAAGGATAAAGCAGATGAGTTGTAGGATGGTGCTTGGAGATAGGCAGTTGTTGGTGTTGAGTACTGAGCCTGTTGCTGTGATGCCATCATTGTGGGGGATGCTGGTGTAAAGTGCTGAAACGTTCACTGTGACGAGGAATGTTCCCGGTTTGACTGGTCCATGGGTGCTAAGTTTCTGTAAAAAATCTGTAGTGTTGCAACAGAAGCCGGGGTGGGGCTGTACAATGGGTTTCACGATACCTTTGACATAGCCAGAGGGATTCTCACACAGGTCCCATTGCCTGATACGATGGGACGTCCTGGTGTGTTGGCTATGTGCATCTTCGGAAGGCAGTAAAAGTCATTTACATGAGAAGTACGTGGGATGAGGATGCATTGGGAACTCTGAAGCAATGGATATAAAGTTCTGATCGATGTGTTTAATTCATGGGTGTGCTCTTTGGTCGGATCGACAGGTAGTTGTATGTAGTGTTCCTGGTTTTTCAGTTGTCAGTACACACATGAATGGACACCGCTTGACAATCAACAGACAGGAGTGCTCCCTCCCAGTCGGAGAACACTTCAGATATCCGTGACATTCAACCTTAGACCTTGGTGTGACCATCCTCCAAGGCGGACTTTGGGACAGGCAACAACGAAAAGTGGCCAAGCAGAGACTGATAGCAAGATCGGTACCCATGGGGATGGCCTCAACGGGATCTTGGGTTCATGTCACACTACAGGTGGCCCCATTGCACTATATGCACACACAGATAGATGGACATACACACAGACAGACACACACTCACAGATAGACACAGACACTCCCATAAACGAATGCATCAGAAATTGAAATCGACTAGCCTTATAAACACAATGGCTACAAGAAGGCCAGAGGCTAGGAACACTACGACAAGTAACTCACCCCCAACTGCCCAAAGCCTGTCCACCATCTGCAAGGCACAAGTTAGGAGTATGATGGAATACCCCCCCCCCCCCCCCCCCACGTGCCTGGAAGCTTCACAACATCTAGGACAAAGCAGCCAGTTTAATTGAGAACACATCCACAAGCATTAGGCCTCTTCACCACTGACATTCAGTACCATCAGTGTGTACTGTCTATTGAAGGCAGCTTGCCACCACCACCATTTCAAGGCCAACTAGAGTCGGGCATCAAATGCTGGCCAGCCACTGATGCCCATATCCCATGAATGAAAAGAAATCTTTTGTGGGAACCAGTACTGTAACTACCTTTGAGTTCAAAATTATATAATTATGTGGTAGGATTTGGTAGGATTTGAACCAGTATCCCAAAAATATTGCTAAGTTTTGGTCTTACTTGTCAATGACATTAGTAGAAAGCCACCATTTCTCATCATAAGTTGATTTGAAGTACAGATCAACCAATTCTAATTGACTGATGAAACATGCTTGGGCAGTTGAATAGCCTGTTTCTGAATAGCCATTTGTGTTAGCACTCTGTCAGAAATGCACTGCAGTGTCAGACTTTGGATACGAGAATGGTTGAAACATGATCTTGTGACTTAAAGGCATCAGTGTTACTAAATGAACCAAATAGCACTATATGTTCCCCATGGTTCACTTTCATTAGAGTTCATTTTAAACTTTGAGTTCATCACAGTATAAATTGTACATAAATTATTGAATGCCTTAGTGCAACAAATAGTAATTTGTTCTTTCATCATCTTATATTTATGGGAATGGAATTACTGTTGGTGATGTGATGCCATGTGAATATGTTAAATGATATTCCATAATAATAAACAAATAATTTCAAATATTAAATAATCTACATATCTAACCCATCTTTCAAATAGCTCATATGTTTTCTTCTGATCAAAAATACTCAGCACATCATCTAGTAGTTGATCATAGAAAAGAAAAGGGTCCTCTCCTGAGCTAAAGGTTGTGAATATGGAAGAAATTTATTCCTATGCAAGGCTAAATAATTAGTGTACTTTCAGTAGTTCTGACTAGCATAAAACCTTACCAGAAGTGCATTTGCTGATCTGCGCTTTTGTGAAGTTTTTTTAACACTAAAGTGCTTTGAGCCATGTTTAAAATCAATATTAAGGAAGCAGATTAGCTGAAATATCAGTAATCATCAAACCAGCACCTATTGCTTAGACTTTGGCAAATATTTCACAGTCATAAAGCTAGCAGACTGTACTGCATATTCCCTGGTGCCCTCCAGTTGTTCATTTGTGCTGAGCTACAAAGCTCGCCTAGTTTAGGGAAGGACCCATCTTCAAAGAATGATCAATGCCAACGGTTACGGTAGATATTTGAACTTGTTTGTTGCATTGATCTAAGAGGTCAAAAATTAAAAGACTGGTCTCTCCTTTTAACATGCTGGAGCATTGAAACTTCGGTGTGTATTTCATTTCTGTATTCCTGTCAGGCAGACCTACTACTTGTCTGGTTCAGCCACTGAGAGCTTGTTAGGTACAAATTCCATTACAAATCATTTGATTAGTCTAATAACCTGTTTATCTTCAGCAGGACTGGCAGCAGACATATCTGACCATGACAATATTGGTAAGAGTGATTACTGCACAGTCTTCATGGAGAGAAAGTCCTGTTTTCACCCTCCATCAATTTGTGTGGACCTACCAACATGCTCAATAGAATAGATTGCAAATAGACCTAACACCTCAAGACTGGACAACAAAGAGGTGCTATGTACCTGAATTGTATTAAGTGACAATCTATAACATTAAAACCCAGCATGTCCCACACTCCACCATTACCATCAAGCTGGGAGATGAACTCTGGTTCAATGAAGAGTGGAGGAGGTCATGATAAGTGCAGCACCACGGGGAGGTGATAGACTAGTGATATTATTATTGATTAATCCAGAGACTTGCAGCAACGCTCTCAGGACTTTGGTTTGAATCCTGCCATTGGAGATGGTGAAATTTGAATTCAATGAAAAGGAAAAATATAATTTAGAATTAAGAGTCTAATGATGGCCATTTTTTTTAGATTAGATTCCCTACAGTGTGGAAACAGATCCTTTGGCCCAACAAGTCCACACCGACTCTCCGAAGAGCAACCCACCCAGACCCATTCCCTTACATTTACCCCTTCACCTAACACTACGGGCAATTTAGCATGGCCAATTCACCTAACCTGCACATCTTTGACTGTGGAAGGAAACCGGAGCACCCGGAGGAAACCCACGCAGACACAGGGAGATGTGTAAACTCCACACAGACAGTTGCCCGAGGCAGGAATTGAACCCGGGTGTCTGGTGCTGTGAGGCAGCAGTGCTAACCACTGTGCCACCATGCCGCCATTGTTGTGAGAAAGACCCATCTGATTTACGGAGGCTTTAGAGATGGAAATCTGCCATCCTTACCGAGTCTACATGTGACTCCAGACCCAAAGCAATGTGCTTGATAAATGCTGGTCTAGCCAGCAGCACCCTCATCCTGTGAATGCATATAAAGAAAAAGCATCCATGGAAAGAGAGACATATTGGACTCAAAATGTTATATGTTTTTTTTGCTCTCTCACAGATACTGCCAGATCTGCTGAGGTTTTTTTGTTTTTATTGAAGAACTTTTGTATCTACAATATTTTGCTTCTAACCTGTTATCCTGGAAACCAGAAGTTGTTTGCATTTTGCTCTAAGTACCATTTACATGGCAATGTAAAATGGGAGATGCTGTGCTCTTGCATTGTCACTTACTGAAATTGAGGCATCTCTTTTGTAATATTTATGCTGTGACCAATTCCAAGTTAAAGGAACATAGCATGACAGAAAATGTACTGCTAACAGTTGGAAAAAGTACACGTGCATCCTATTGCCATCTGTGAAAGCAAGAACATTTTGATCGGAGATTGAATTCGCTTCCAAAAATAAAATATTTTGGCTCCAAAAATTCTGCTCCTTAGTGCCCAGTTAGTCAGCATTGTGAATGCTATCTTAACTTCAATATGACGTTAGAGGTTCACAAGCATAGATCTGAAAACCATTTTGATAAGGACATTAGAGCACATGTCGGGATATTTGCTGGAAATATGCAGAGTGGGCAGACTGAGATGTAAATCAGTGTGATTTGATGCCAATGCTGTCACTTTGGAGCATAACTCCAGCTAGTGACCTCTCTTAAATTGCACAGCTGAACACATGGTTAACTGCAGGAAGGATCACTCACCAGTGCTGCTCAAAGTGAATATAAACTTCTACTTATCTGGTTAGTTTATACTGGTTGTTGCTGCAATTGCACTATTGGCCAGTGGTTTCTATAATTCTGCAAGGTTGTTAGTGTCTACAGGGGGCTCTGAGGCCAAGTTTGAAGGATATAATTCATGAGGCGCATGAGACATGAGTGCAGCGGTGGATATTCCCCTCAAACTATATATGACAAGAAGCAGGTGCAGAGGTAACACAGGGAAGAGTGAGTTATTGGAGAAGGCTGACAAGAAGGAACTGACTGCAGCAGGAGACCATTACCATCCGGAGTGAGCAGTGACAAAGTCATTTACTGGTAGCTGCGCATGGACAATGGGATGAGAAATTCTCATCTTTGGAGATGGAATTTCAACCTGGGCGGCACATTGGGCTGCCAGTCTCTTCTCGTGAGGCCTGTGTGGAATCAGGTAGGTATTGTGGACTCACCATCATGAGCACTATACGGAGCTGAAGTATAGTGGCTGACCTTACTGGCTGAAGTGTTACCCGCTCATACCAATCCATTCAACAAATTTACTTCTCATTCAACAATGAAATGCTCAGTTCCAAAGGGGATCAGCACCGTTGTTAGTTAAAGGGCTAAGTAGCCAGATGCAGGCCAGATTGTTTTAAAGTTACAAGAAAACTGGAAGTGTTCAGGAATATTTTTGGATGAGTAGCGTTTAGTTTTTGTAGTTGACAGAGAACATTGTTGCCTTCATACAGAGAAGGAAGGAATTTAGTGATCTGTGGACCCAAAGACTGCAATAGTTATGGAAATTATAGTCACAGTGACGTAAAGTATGTAACATGATGGTGAGATTGTGGCTGCAGAAAGAACAAGCTCTGTGCAATGGCTTTTGCAAAGTTGGAGCTGGATTCTTCAGTTCTCCTGAACAGTGACAGGAGTCTGTCTAGCAAAACACCCAATGGTCCCAGCATCACAGAGTATATGTCCATGAGTGCTTCACCGAATGCCGCAGCATTGATGTCCTCTGGAGCAGAACTCGTCTGCAACCTCACTTCCAGTGACTGGCATATGAACAGTCTGTAATCCTTGGTCCAGATGCCCACATGATTGACCATGTGCTAATTCCAACTCCATTCTAACTTTTAAAGAACAAACAATAACAGCTTCTCAGCTGGTGAGCCAGGTCAGGTCAGGCAATTTTCCATCATTTCTGAATTGCTACTTTCCATCCAGAGTTGGGCAGGTGGCAGTTCTTGCATATCTGAAAGCAGAAGGGAAAGGTTAGAGGAAAGGATTGACATGTAAAAGATTCATTGTTACACTAACTGCAGGTTGCAGCATCATTGCATCATGTTACAGGATAAGACTAAGTTGCAAGCTAAGAAGGGACATGAGGCAGGAATATACTATCATCCTCCATGTTCATCAGTTTTTTTATCAGCTCTGTGACAGCCATTGGAGAGTCAATCCACACCCACATCACCTCCTCACCTTAACTCAGGTACAAAGTTTGCAGGTATCCCTGCCTCCCAATGGCTCAGCTCCCTTGTTTTATGAAACATCCTGCTCCACGAGACAGTGCATCAGATGCTACTGTTTGACTAAATCTCCTCATGAAGATCTGCCACATGTTGTAGCCACAGTTGGAAAGTCAGGGTAGAGTGAAGGTGGCAGTGTCTGTGACTCTGAGGGTGACTGCAAAAATTAACTTTTATATGTCAGGCTTCTTTTAAGCTGCAGCGGGTGATATTTGAACACAGTGTTCCAGTCTGCCACCCACTGATGTGTAAGGAAGGTCACAACAGTGTGCATTTCAAGAGAGCTGAATATATTTCATTGTCTCCTGCCCTACAGAAGCAGCTGTTATGAGCAGATGGTTTGACAGGATTGCAGCAATGCCCATTGTACAGAATGCCATTGACTCCACACATTTAATTTGTGGGCACTGCCTGTCAATTCTCAGATGTACTGTAACTGAAAGGGATTGCACCCTTTTCAATGCTTAGTTGGTATTTGAGTGTTTGGAAAATATCTTTTTTTTAATTTCAAAAATATACTTTATTCATAAAATAATTTGATGGTCTGTACAGTTGGTCATGCCATACATATGTAAACATGTACATACAGAGATCAGAATTTATCATTTTTATACAGGTCTGTACATTTTTCAATCATATGCCCAAAAAATTAGCTGAGGCGTCAGCAGAGTCCAAATGACTGCATGGGCCCCCTGTTCTTCGTTAGGCAGGCAGACTTTACACAGTGGTCTTTCCCCACCGCGCCTTGGCGCTATCACTCTGGTCAATGTCTAAGTATATTTTGGTTCAATCAAGAAATGTGGTTGTTGCTGGGTGGGTCAAGATTTATAGCCATCCTTAACGTGGTAGTGGTGAGTTGTCTTCTTGAAATACTGCAGTCCATTTGAAAAGTCCAGTATATTCCTCATCTTTGTGTTCTGTCTGCCAGCCAATTCTTTTTACATGTCAGTAAATTACCCAAAATCCCATGCCCTTTAACTTTACATGCTCATTTCTTTATATAGGACCCTTTTGACAGTCTTCTGAAAGACCAAGTCAACCATAGTCTTTGGCTGTCCCTTATCAACTTGATTAGTTACATCCTTCAAAAATTCCAGTGCACATGTTGAGGATGATTTCCTTTTCAAAAAACCACGCTGACTTTGTCAGATCCTGTCACTGTTTTCCAAATTCTCTGCTATTATAATAGATTCTAGAATTTTCATCACTACCAGTACCAATTTTCGGTCTATAATTTTCTGTTTTCCCTTTTACCTCAATTTGTTTTTTAAGTAACATTGGCTACCTTCTAATCCATAAGAACTGTCCCAGGTATACTGAATTTTGAAAGATGTCTACTAATGTATCCACATTTCAAGGGCTACTTCCTTAAATACTCTGAGATGGAGATTATCAGACACTGGGGCTTTATTTGCCTTTAATCACGTAAATTTGCCCAACACCATTTGCCTACTAATGCTGATTTCCTTCAACTCCTCTCTCTCTCTAGTCCTGCAATCCCTAACAGTTTTGGCATGAGGTTAAAAATCACACAACATCAGGTTATAGTCCAACAGGTTTAATTGGAAGTACACTAGCTTTCAGAGCGCGTCCTTCATCAGGTGATAGTGGCGGATACAATTGTAAGGCACAGCCACAACCACCTGATGAAGGAGTGTTGCTCCGAAAGCTAGTGTGCTTCCAATTAAAACTGTTGGACTATAACCTGGTGTTGTGTGATTTTTAACTTTGTACACCTCAGTCCAACACTGACATCTCCAAATCATTTTTGGCATGTTACTTGCTTTCTTCTTTCTGAAGACATAACCAAATTATGTATTTGATCACTCTGCCATTTCTTTATTCCCATTATAACTTCCTTGGCACTGACTGAAGCAGTGATGGTTAAATCTTCTCTTGTTCAGAAACAATGAGAGAATATTTCGGAAAAAACTGAGCAGGTCTGGCAGCACTTGTGGAGAGAAAGAAAAGTTAATATTTTGGGTCCAGTGACCCATATTCAGAACTGCCTAAAAGGTTGGGGGCAAAAAGGTTATATAGGTGTGAAATTGGCTAAGTATAATGCCGTACAGGAAGATGTCCACTCTCTTGACTGATAACTGCTGATGACTATGACAAGCTGTTAAGCAGCAAGGCAACACTGTGAGTGCTTAAGGTCAAGCTGAGGAAGGAAAATGGAATATGTTTTCATAATAATATTTCTAATATTTTCCCAATGACAGAAGTTAAGCTAACTTGCCTAAAGTTACTTTATAGAATCCTTACAGTGTGGAAGGCAGCCATTTAGCCACACTGATCCACTGAAGAGCATCCCACTCAGACCCATATCCCCACATCTACTCTGGCTAACCCACCTAACCTATACATCCCTGAACACCATGGACAATTTCAGCATGGCCAGTCCACCTAACCTGCACAGCTTTGGACAATGGGAGGAAACCGGAGCACCCAGAGGAAATCCACACAGGCATGGGGAGAATATGCAAAATCCACACAGATAGTTGCCTGAGGCTGAAATCGAATCCAGTTCCCTGGCACCATGAGGCAGCAGTGCTAACCACCAAGCCACCTGCTCTTGTCTCCCCTTTTCAAACAAAAAAAGGTGTGACATTGGCAAATTCCCAATCTTCTGGGACTTTTCTGGAATCTAAAGATCCTTTGAAGATTCCTACTAATATATCTACTATCTTTGTAGCTATTCCTGTTAATATCCCATTAGATCCAAGGGACTTATCAGCATTTAACCACGCTCACTCACTACCATATTTTCTCTAGAAATAGTTATTATATTGATTTCCTCCCATCCTTTGTCCCTTGTCATGATATTAGGCCAATTGCCAATAGTTTGCTGCATCTGTCTCCCTCCATTTCTGAATAAGTTACATTCACTATTTTCTGTACTAATGCAATCTTCCCAGAATCGAAACAATTCTGTAACAGTGAAACCAATGCATCATCTATCTAACTAGTGACATGTTTTTAGACCCAAAGATGAAGTCCATCAGAACGCAAATATTTCTGAATCCACATTTCTAATAATTTGCCAAGTATCAGTCTCAATAGATTATAATTTTCTTGAGTTCTCCCTCCTTTCCATTTCCTAATTTACAGCTCTTTATGGGATGTTACTTACATACACTACAATGAAAATCAATGCAAAATACCATTCAATTAATCTGTCATCTTCTTATTTTACTTTATTAATTTTGCAAAATCACTTTAAAAGGGCTAATATTTATATTGTTAATTATTCTTTGCTAAACATCTACAGAAACTCTTATTATCTGTTTTTATATTTCTAGCTATTTACCCCTCATACATTTGCCCTCCTTTTTAATCTTTCGGTCAGTTTTTCTTTTCTGCTTTTCTTGTTATGCTTTGTTTGTTGGCAGAGAAGCTAAATGATTAATTTATGTCTGTTTTCAGGATACAAGAACTCTCCCAGAAATATAACGTAATAGGGTAGGGGAATGGGTCTGTGTAGGGCACTCTTTGGAGGATAGGTGTGGACCTGTTGGGCCAAATGGCCTGTTTCCACTTTGTAAGGATGTTATGCTATTCCATGCAGTAGACATCCAAGTGATTAAGGAGAATGAGGTATTGAAGGAGATTAGTTTTAGCAAGAAGATTGTACAGAAGAAATTAATGGGGATGGAAGTTTATAAGTTCCTGGGATCTGACAGTCTACATCCTAGACTGGTAAAGTAAGTTATTACAGAGAGTTGATGTATTGGTAATCATTTTCCTAACTCCAGAGATACTTGAATAATTCCTACAGATTGGAAGCTTGTAAATGTCACCTCGTTACTCAAAAGGAGCAAGGGAAAATGAAAAAAAACCTGCAGACCCATTAACTTTACATCACTCATAGAGAAAATTCTAGAAACTATCATAAAGGATGTGATAAATGGACACTGATAAATAGGAAATCTGATTGTGCACAGTCAGTGTGGATTTGTAAAGGGAAAATCATGTTTGACAAAATTGATGGAGACTCTTGAGGATTTTGCCACCAAAATTGATGAGAGTCAATGGATGTAATAGATTTGGATTATCAGAATGTTTTTGATCATGTCTGCAACAGAAGGCTGGTTAGAAAACTTAAAGTACATTACATAGGAGATACCAACATGAACTAAGGATTGGCTGACACACAGAAAACAGAGAGCAGGAAAAAGATGAGTCCACATTAGTGCATTTAGCTTGATTCATTAGGTACCATAAGGATCAATACTTGGGCCCTAGCTGACAACAATGTTTTTCAATGATTTGGAAGTGGAGACCAAAAGTAATATTTTCAAATTTGCAAATGATACAAAGGAAAGCAGAAACTTATGTTGTAAGGAAAGTGTAAAATGTTTTCAGAAGGATTTTGATAAGCAATTGGAAAGAGTGAGGTAGATGGAACATTTTGCAGAAAATTGTAAGTACTTAAAGGTTAGGAAGAGTAGAGGAGCTGAATGTTATTAAATTGGAGAAAGACTCAATAAAGATATAGAACAGAAGGATTTAAGACTCTTTGTCCATGACTCACTAAAAATTAGAATCCAAGTTCTGCAGGGAAGACAAATAGAATGTTGGCCTTAATTTCAAAAGGAATGGAGTAGAAAAGAGGAGAGGTTTTGCTAAAACCATACAAGTCACATGTCAGACCACAGCTGGAATATTGTGAACGGTCTTGGGCTTCTTTTGGAAGAAATGATATTCTGGCATTGGTGGCAGTACACAAAAGGTTCACCAGGCTGATCCCAACTTTATAACGGAGAGGTTTAGTAAGTTGGGCCTTTGCCCATTGGAATTTCGAAGTATGAGAGACAATCTGAATGAAACATATAAGATTCTTAGGGTATTTGACAGGGTAGATGTGGAAAGTTTATTTCTCCTTGTGGGAATCTAGGGCCAGAAGGGATCTCACATTTAAGATAGATGTAAGGAGGAATTTCTTCTCTCAGAGGCTAATGAGTCTGTGGAATTCTTTATCAGAGAGGACTGTCAAGGTTAGGTCATTAAATATAAACAAGGCTGAGACAGACTGATTTAATCATTAGGGGAATCAAAGGTTATGGAGAAAAGGCAGGATTTGAAGATTATTAAATCAGCAATGATCTCATTGAATGGCAGAGTTGATGTGATGGGCAAAATGACCTACTGGTACTACTGTGCCTTATTGTCTTCTCTGTCACAAGAAACAAGTTAAAACTAATATAAATTAAGTTATAACAGCACTTAGAAAAGTTCTTCAGACAGTGCCAACATGGTTTGTGAATGGGAAATCATATTTAACCGATTTTTTATTGGCATTTTTGTGGAAGTGACAAGTTATGAACAAAGTGGAAGTGATATATATTCTGCACTTAAATGTCTAGAATGTGCTACATCACAGGTTATTGCTGGAAATAAAATCTCATGACGTTAGGAGTAACATATTGGCATGGATAAAAGATTGGCTGGCTAACAGGAAGCAGAGAGTCCGTGTAAATGAGTCTATTTCAGATTTTCACGATGCAAAGAGTGACATGCAGAAGGGTTCATTGGCTGGCATCTCAACTTTTTAACAACGTATGAGAAGGGATGGAATGGATGTTTACTGAATTGGCTGACAACATAAAAACAGATAGAAAAATAAGTTGTGAAGAGGACACAGTCAGTTACATTAAGATGATGATGGGTGGTGGGTGAAAATGCAAATGTGTAAAAGTGTAGCTGGCCAAAGTAATTAGGTTGGATGATTAAAATTCATTTACGGCATTGAACTCCAGAACTGGAAGTCAGTGCTGAGATCAGCATCAGCACACCGATGGCTGGGTTTGGTCCCTTTGAGCCACAATCACCCAGGAATTAGACTGGGATTGTTACTTGTCTAACACTTCTTGGTAACTATGTATGTAATGAAATTGGAATGATCCAAAACCTCTGACTTATAGAGTCAGATACTTTATTACAGCATGCTGAAGAGTAGGAAAGTTGTCCACCCAAAGTTCAAACCTCCTTGGGCAATTCCCAAGGAGTCAGTATAGCAGGACTTCAGTAGGACCTTGACTCATAGATTAGGTTGTACTCCCAGTCTTTGACAAACCAGACAACAGGATGTCTGGACTGTTTCTTTGTGAATATTATGACCAAATGTGGATTCCAAATTCATATTTACCTTCATTGTTGGAGGAGATGCATCACATTCAGAAAAATTAGATTAACTGCATAAATGAAAGATGAAAGTGGAATAAACAGACATGCACAGGAAATGAATGCTAAAGCATCTTAGATCAGCAAGCAGCAAGCAAATAAAATTATTAAGAGCAATGGTAGGAGTAAAACTATAAATAATGTAAACTAATTCAAGTAAAGTTGCCCTTCAGCATGGAGAACTAATTAAGAATCATAACAGACTGCAGAGAAAACATCAGTTGCTGACACAGTTTTTAACAGATTCTAAAAGGAAATGCTGAATGCTGCAGATAGTTAAACTGATAAGCCAAAAAAACAAGCAGTTACAGCCTGAGGATGACTGGAGTGAGAAATTGCCAAAGATAAAACAATGCTGAGGCAAACAGAAACCATCCCAGAGAACTAGGACACTGAACCAGTCAGGAATCAGGAGAAACTAGAGATTGTTCATGATGTCACTGAAATCCAATGTAGATGTCATGTAAGTGTATCCATTTGGAATGCCTTCCATGAATGTGTATACAATACCAGGATGCTTTATCATACACAATATTTGGATCTAAATGTTTTTCTTGCCAGTTCATCACTATAGGGTAATACAGACTGAGGATGGTTTTCCTAGGCTGAATGCAAGCCAGCTGCACCCTTTGAAATTGCTTTGATCTTGAAAAAAATGATCTTTTTGTCTTAAATTTAGCTTCATCAGGTCTATTGTTTCAAATTTTGACATTGTTGTTGTTACCTCATTATCTTTAATGAGATTTCATTGTTTCTTTCGTACAAGTCTCACAATGATCTTGTCAATAATCACAACAACGATTATGTTGGATTTAATGTAGAAAATCATTCTAAAGTACTTCACAGTAGCATAATCAAACACAAATTGACAATTAGCCAAAAAGGAGATATTAGGAGTAGCGACTAAACATCTTGTTGAAGAAATTAGGGTTTAAGATGTGTATTACTGGTTGTGGTGATGGTGATTGTAGTGGGCTTGGGTGTAGTGAACAGAGGTGAGGGTGGTGGAGAGACAGCAGTTTTTAAGGAGACAAATTCAAGGTTCAGAGCATAGCCTTGGCGATCAATGATAAGACAAATAGAATAGGGAACTAGAAAAGCCAAGCAATGAAGGAACAAAGAATTACATATACTTTTGCTATGTTTTACAGTCAGTATGTCGTTATGCCTTGAAGAGATATGGTCATGATGTCATCTCAGTATTGTACACAATCTGTGACCTGAGGATATACTGGTCTCAGACTCCATCCTAACTTTGGTCACTTGAAGCACAACATGCTGCTGAAAGCATACTACCTTTTGTTACCAAACAATGTGACCAGCCAAAGGACTGAAGTACCTATGAACGTAATAGTTGTGGATATCAATGAGCTGTTACAAGCTCTATTTGATCTTTCAATACCATGCTAGACAAGATTGTCTAGTTCTTTTTATGAAAGATACGTGAGCACTGCCAAATCTCCTAAAATACCCTGAAGGTGGCAAAATGAAGATGACATGCAGCCTTTTGAATCAGGAGGTTCCTTGGCCTCTTGAAGCTGCTCTGGCATTCAATAACACCATGGCTGATATGAATATTCTATACTCGTGCTGAATCAGATAAACTCCCAACCCCTGCTTATCAAGAATCTACCCATCTCTGCTTTAATAATATTCAAAAATTCCTTTCCCACAAGGCATTAGAGAAAAAAGATCTCCACTTATTAGATTAGATTCCCTACAGTATGGAAACAGGCCCTTCGGCCACACTCACCCTCCAAAGAATAACGCATTCAGACCCATCCCCTTACCCTATATATGCCCCTGACTAATGCACCTATCACTAGGAGCAATTTAGCATGGCCAATTCACCTGATCTGCACACCTTTGGATTGTGGAAGAAACCCACGCAGACACGGGGAGAATGTGCAAACTCCACACAGACAGGTGCCCAAGGCAGGAATCAAACCCAGGTCCCTGGCACTAAGAGACAGCAGTGCTAACCACTGAGCCACCATGCCATCCCCTGACACTCACAACACTCTTTGAAGAAAATGAAATTCTCATCTGGGTGGCACGGTGGCACAGT
This sequence comes from Chiloscyllium plagiosum, assembly GCF_037043375.1. Lineage (NCBI taxonomy): Eukaryota > Metazoa > Chordata > Chondrichthyes > Orectolobiformes > Hemiscylliidae > Chiloscyllium > Chiloscyllium plagiosum. The sequence continues at coordinate 57,509,479 of NW_028270139.1, read as the reverse complement.
GGTTAGCACTGCTGCCTCACAGTGCCCGAGACCCGGGTTCAATTCCCTCCTCAGGCGACTGACTGTGTGGAGTTTGCACGTTCTCCCCGTGTCTGCGTGGGTTTTCTCCGGGTGCTCCGGTTTCCTCCCACAGTCCAAACATGTGCAGGTCAGGTGAATTGGCCATGCTAAATTGCCTGTAGTGTTAGGGAAGGGGTAAATGTAGGGGTATGGGTGGGTTGCGCTTCGGTGGGGCGGTGTGGACTTGTTGGGCCGAAGGGCCTGTTTCCACACTGTAAGTAATCTAATCTAATCTAATCTGTTTTAAATGGGTGATGTCTTATATTTAAAAATGACCATTAATTTTCTTTTTTTCTTTCCCCAAGGGAACCATGCTCTCCATCTGCACCTTATCAAAAGCTTCAGGACCTAACAGACCTCAATCAAGTCACTTGTCAATCTTCTAAACTCTAGTGAATTCAAGCCTAGTCTGTCCAGCCTTTCCTGATAGGGCAACTCACCCAATCCAGTCAATATTTGAACAAGCCTTCTCTGAACATATTCAAATTAATTTACATAATCTCTTTTAAAAAGTGGACCAATACTGAGTAATTATTTTTATAAGTCTCATGATTCCAAACTGATTGTTATAAAGAAAGGATACTGCTGTGCTTATTTGGTCTGGTCTTTGAGTGACTCCAGGCCCACGACAATGCGGTTGACAACACCATTTGCCAACATAGCTCTGTTATAACTCATTCATAGGACAGATCTAGCAAAGATGGTGGTGCAGATGCATACCAGAGGAGAATGTAGCCCTGGGAGTTCTCAATATTAACTCTAGATACCATGAGATCCCATAATACCAACAAGCAAGAAAAATATACTTGGTTTCATCATCTGTTGTAGATTAAGCTGTCAGTACAATATTGGTAAGATCTAGCAACTTAAAGATGGGTCACCCATGAGGTGTTGCCCTACAGACCCTAGTTTGAGGTCCATTAGGACCCAAACAATTGTCAGCTGGCACCTCCATCAATTTGGGGAGAAAGTGAGGACTGCAGATGCTGGAGATCAGAGCTGAAAATGTGTTGCTGGAAAAGCGCAGCAGGTCAGGCAACATCCAGGGAACAGGAGAATCGACGTTTTGGGCATAAGCCTGAAGAAGGGCTTATGCCCGAAACGTCGATTCTCCTGTTCCCTGGATGCTGCCTGACCTGCTGTGCTTTTCCAGCAACACATTTTCACCTCCATCAATTTGCTTAGTACCTCATTCACTGGAGATTGTGACTTTCCTGATTTCCTTTCCTCCTTTCATTTTCTGACCGATTGATCCTTCTGAGTTGTTGTTGAAATCCTCTATAGTGAAGCCTGATGCAAAATACCTATTTGATGTTTCCTTATTTTTTATTATTAATTCTCCAGCCTCATTTCCCACACTCACTTTGTTAGCTGTTCTTTATATATTTATAGAACCCTTACTATCTGTTTTTACATTACAGGCTATTTTTCTCAGTCTGTAATTTTGCCCCTTTTTATGTCCTTCTTTGCTGCTTTTTATATTCTTCTGACTTGGCTTAGCATAATTAATGGCATTTTCTTTTAATTTCAGAACTTAAAATGATGGCCTGGAAATTTGGGACTGATAACTCTGGGCCTGAATGGTGCAGTGCTCCATTGTTTAAAGATCATAAAAGGTGACATATTACTGCTTATGCAAGTCAAGAAAGTTTGAAAACTTTATTTGCTTATTTTGGTCTCAAATTCCATAAAGTGCAGCCTATTAGATTGTTTTAATTCCTCAGAACAGCCAGCATTAGTGCCTGCTACAACAGGTTAAACCTACCTAGTAGTAGGTCACACATAATATTTTAGGTGCCATATTTAGGTGTGTAAAAATTTTTAAGGTACCAACCTTTGCATAAACCAAATCATCTGATTACATTTCTGCCAGCTCCAAACGGACCCCACCACCAGGGATATATTTCCCTCTCCACCCCTTTCCGCTTTCCGCAAAGACCATTCCCTCCATGACTACCTGGTCAGGTCCACGCCCCTCCCAACAACCCACCCTCCCGTCCTGGTACCTTCCCCTGTCACCGCAGGAATTGCAAAACCTGCACCCACACCTCCTCCCTCACCTCCATCCAAGGCCCCAAAGGAGCCTTCCACATCCATCAAAGTTTCACCTGCACATCCACCAATATCATTTATTGTATCTGTTGCTCCCGATGCGGTCTCCTCTACATTGAGGAGACTGGACGCCTCCCAGCAGAGAGCTTTAGGGAATATCTCTGGGACACCCGCACCAATCAACCACACCACCCTGTGGCCCAACATTTCAACTCCCCCTCCCACTCTGCCGAGGACATGGAGGTCCTGGGCCTCCTTCACCGCCGCTCCCTCACCATCCGACACTCGGAGGAAGAATGCCTCATCTTCCGCCTCAGAAGACTTCAACCCCAGGGCATTAATGTGGACTTCAACATTTTCCTCATTTCCCCTTCCCCCACCTCACTGCAGTTCCAAACTTCCAGCTCAGCACTCTCCCCATGACTTGTCCTACCTGCCTATCTTCCTTTCCGCCTATCCACTCCACCCTCCTCTCTGACCTATCACCTCCATCCCCACCCCCATTCACCTATTGTACTCTATGCTACTTTCTCCCCACCCCCACCCTCCTCTCATTGATCTCTCCACACGGCAGGCATTCTGCCTCTATTCCTGATTAAGGGCTTTTGCCCGAAACGTTGATTTTTCTGCTCCTCGGATGCTGCCTGAACTGCTGTGCTTTTCCACCACCACTCTAATCCAGAATCTGGTTTCCAGCATCTGCAGTCATTGTTTTTACAAAGTTTCTATTGTGTTAAAAATACGTGCACTGTATAACAATGTTTTGGCCTTTCCTCGTAATGCATGTGTACATTTTACCTGTCGTATTGTAGGCTTCTCACGTTGTTCAGCTGCCACAAAAATGGATGCTCCACAACCAGAAGGCAAGGCTTTTGTGATATGATTTTCCTCACATTTATTTTCCCAAGCTTGCTCAGGAGTCATAGAAAAAGAAAATCCTCCAAATTGGTTAGGGAACTGCAATGCTAAAGTTGGTGAGTGCCTTAATTTATTTCCAATGCTTAGCATTTTGATTTAAATTTTGCTGCTGAGGATGTTATGAGGAAGAGGCAGGAAAGTGGGGTTAGGGACGCAATCACATCATTCGAAGATCGTGGTCAAATGACCAAACCTTGCTGCCTACAATCCTTTATCATCATGATTTTATGATTTTTTTTCAGGAAGCTTTTCCCTCACCAGGCTGTACAGAAACTCGGTACAAAAGTCATGCTTCATGGAGTAACCCTCATGTCTGATTCAGAAGATTATGAGTTCAAGGCCTGAGCAGAAAAATCCAGGCCCACACTGAGGAGTGCTGCACTGTCGCCGTCTCTATCTTACTGCTAACAGAAACTGCCAGCCAGTCAGAGCCTTTATAGAACAGCAGTACCAATGCAGTGGCTGCTGCTAGAATGACACCTACTGGACATACCTGGAAACACCCCAGAGATAAGTGGTGGCAACTGCGGTTTTGTATGAAGACCACAGGAGGGCATGCCAGGTGTAGCACCAGGCAAACCGAGAAATGAGGTGTCAATCTGGGGAAGCTACCAAACAGAACTACTTGCATACCAAAAAGCTTAAGCAGCAAATGACAGATAGAGCCAAATGAATCCACAGCCAATGGACCAGATCTAAGCTGTGCAGTTCTACCACATCCAGTAGTGAAGGGTGAAAAATAATCAAACAACTCACTGGAGGAGAAGGCTCCAGAAATACCTCTCTCCTCAATCACAGGTGACCCCAATACAACAGTGCAAAATAAAAGGCTAAAGTATTCACAGCAAGCTTCAACCAAAAGTCCTGAGTAAATGGTCCACCTCAGTCTTCATTGTGGTCTCCAAAATCATATATGTCAACTCGATTCTCTCCATGTAATATCAAGAAAATGTCTAAAGATACTGGATACTGCAAAGACTATGGGCACTGACAATACTCCAATAACAATACTAAGATATGCGCTCCAAAACATGTCGTATCCTAAACCAAGCCTTTGCAGTACAGTGAAAACATTGGTTTCAACATGTCAATGTAGAAAATAGCTCAGGTATGTCCTGCATATAAAAAGCAAGACAAATCCAACCCAGCCAATTACAGCCCCACCAGACTGCTCTCGATCATCAGTAAAGTGGTGGAAGGTGTTGTCAACACTGCTATCAAATAGTACATGCTCAGCAATAACCTGCTCAGTGATGCCCAATTTGGGTTCTGCCAGGGCCACTCAGCTCCTGACCTCATTGCAGCCTTGGCTCAAACATGGACAAAAGAGCTGAATTCTGCAGGGCAGGTGAGAGTGACAGCCCTTGCCATCAAAACTGGGTGAGCCATCGGAGGACTGAAGGGTGGCTAATGCTGTGCCTTTATTTTAAGAAAGACTGTAAGGAGATGCCTGGGAGATGACTGGTGATATTAGTGATGAGTAAGTTGCTGGAGAGGATTCTGAGAGATTGGATTTACGTGCATTTGGAGAGGTGAAGTGGGAGTGATCAAGCATAGCATCAAGGAGCCCTAGCAAAACTGGAATCAATAGATAACAGGAGCCAAACTCTCCAGTGGTTGGAGTCATCCTTGACACATAGGAAGATGATCATAGTTGTTGGAGGTCAATCACCTTAACTCCAGAACATCTCTGCAGGAGCTCCTCAGGGTAGTGTCCTAGGCCCAACTATCTTCAGCTGCTTCATCAATGACCTTCCCTCCATTGGAAAGTCAGAAGTGGGGATATTTGCTAATGCTTGTGCACTATTCATTTAGCACCATTCATGACTCCTCAGGTACTGAAGCAATCCATGGTCTCACGCAACAAGATCTGGATAATATCCAGGTTCAGGCTGACACGTGGCAAATAACATTCGTGCCACACAAATGTAAGCCAATAGCCACCTCCAATTAAAAAAAGCAATCTAACCACTGCCCCTTGACATTCAATATTTTGGCATCACTGATGTTATCATCATAACTCTAACCGCCACTATCAAAACTCCAGGATTTATCATTGACCAGAATTTGAACAAGATGCGTCATATAAATGGAGTGTCTACAAGAGCAGGTCAGAGGCTAGGGATCTTGCAATGAACAAATCAACTCCTGACTCCTCAAAACCTGTTCACTTGCTACAAGACAAGTTAAAATTGTGGTGAATACTCCCCACTTGCCTGGATGGGTACAGCTCCAATAATGCTCAAGAAACTCAATATCATCTAAGATAAGGCTGCACACGTGATTGAAGCAACATCAGCAAACGTTCACTCCCTCCACCACTGATGCTTGATAGCAACTGTGTGTCCCATCTACAACTTGCATCACAGAAAGTTACCAAAGATCCTTAACACGTTTCAAACCCATGGTCAATATCATTTAGGTGGACAATGGCAGCAGATACATTAAAACACTACCAGCTACAAGTCCACCTCCTTTTACTATCATCATTGGGAAATATATTACTGTTTCTTCAGAGTTGCTGGGTTAGAATCTAGGAACTCCTGCCCCAACAGCATTGTGGGTCGACTTGAAGCACATGGTCTGCAAAGGTTCAAGAAGACAGCCCACTGCCATCTTCTGAAGGCCAACTAGGAATGGACAATAAATTCTGGCCAAGCTGGCGATACCCCTACAGACCATGATTAAATGAAAGAAAAAATGCAACTCTCACAGGTTTGCATGTTTGCTGGGTTAATTCCAGTGATAGCTGGAGTAGATATTGAATTGAGCATTCAGTTCCCCTTGAGGGCCTTTATAACTGGTGGGATGAGTAAGCTATCCATGGACTTTCCTACCACACACACAGATTCCTGCACTCACACCAATTAAAACTGCCCAACAGAACTGCCATCATCCCATCTGAATAAATATCCTCTCTCTTGCATTGTTGTGACAGTTTCCATGGCAGACTGGTTTTACCTTTAAGACAGTTACATGACATGCGATGTTCCATGCAAAGGAATCTGCCTCACCTTCAATCACTCTGTCTCTGTAATTGAGTCATTGTGGTGTCTTCAGTCAGTCAGCCATGTGAAATGTAAAGTGCAGATACATTAGTGAGCACAAAGCGCAGACTGTGTGTCTTGGTCTTTGGCATTGTAGCCAAGTAAACAGCTAGTTTTATCAATAAACTTTAACGTATCTATCCAAGTCAGGACCCAATTCTGTGATACTGACATATAGAAAAATCACAAAGTCCATCACTCTTCACCTCCAAACTTGCCAAAAGGATTCTAAAATTGCCTCTTAAACTGTTGTTCTGTGAAAGTTGGCTGTTTACAAATTGGCTGCTGCATTTTCTACATTATAACAGTGAGTACATTTCAAGAGTACTCAAGTGGTCGTCAAGCACTTTGGGATATCCTGAGGTTGTAAAAGATGCTTCATAAACAGTCTTTTTTTTTTATTTTTCAGACCTTTTTGGCCTCATCTATAGATACGCCATTGGAGTTACATTACGGCTGCATCAAGAAAACCTTGGAATGTTTTCTTCTTATGTATGAAACTTCAGTTGATTTCACTCTGTGGGGCAGAATATTGTCAAAAATGTCAGCTATCTGGGACTTTGTAAAGTAATTTGTCTTTATGTTTCACAGTCTTGAAACAAGAGCAAGAGAAAAAGAAAGTAGTTTACCAATATTGCACAAACAGAGTATGACATGGGTCCAGAGCTGTGCTAGAGATAGCCTTCCAGAATCCAGTGCTTTGCGAAGAGTGCCTGCATAGGTGACCTCTACAAGTTCTGTAAGTAACTAGGCTGGTGGCATCATGAACTGGCTCAACCCTACCAGCTGATGCAAAACTTATTTTAATATCTGGACCCATGCAAGTCATAGAATCATAGAATTAAAGAACCACACAGTACAGAAGAAGCCCTTCAGCCCATCAAGACTGCACCACCATTCATATACTACTACCTACAATAGTGCAATTTCCCTGCACTAAACCTTTAACTTTGAATGTTATGACACTAACATCCAATAACTTTATCAAGGTAATGAGATTTCCTGCCACACTACCCTCCTGGACTCTCTGGGTTAGTTAATAATTTCCTATGTCACTCACCAAATATCAAGTGTTCAGCTGCAAAAGGAGAAGGGTGTGAGAGTTATTTAAAAGACCAGTAAAACCAATACAAAGTTGATCCTGAATACATTCTGCAATAACAAAGTGATTGGAGGTACTGTGGAGATGTCTGGGAGGTACATGAGTGAGTTCCTGGCATACTTCTACATCCTCAAAGGAGGATCTGGCAGGGAATCTGGAAACCCTGTATACATAACAAATATGACAGTGGCTTCGACTTCTTCAGTTGTGTCAGCATCACAGACTAACATTAGCATTCAGCCAATATTTATTTCATTTTCTAGATGTCGTTAGGAATGTGATAATGATCAAATAAGTTATTCTTTGTGATGTCAACTCAAGGACAGTTATTGGCCAGGACATTGGAATTAACTCCCCTGTCCTTCCTCCTGAGCAGGCAGACAGTGCGACTTTAACATTTCATATTTTATTAATATAAAGTGAACACAGTTACCTGTGATAGTGTAGTGCTACCTCAATATTTTCCTGGAGTGTCAGCTTTAGTTTTTTATCTATTTAAGTTATGGAATGGAACCTGAACCCAGGAGCGAGTAGTGAAGCAGTGAACAGAACCACAACTCCTCTACAGTGGGAGTGCCTGCATCTGTAGCATGACAAGGAGATGGGATAGAGAGTGTAGTAAGAGCAAAACTCAATGTGCCCCTCTGTCAACTTCAAACAAGACAACTCTTTGCTCCAGGAAGCCAACTGATACACATAGCATTGGTGTGCATGGTCATCAGTGGCTCTCCTGCATCCAGTCAAGCCCCCTATGACAGCATCTGTCTGTAATTTTCACTATCCACTAACCTGGTACATACATCATCAGCCCATTTCTCCCAAAGAGTCACCATGTACTGATTCAGGCATAACACTTGCCTTCAAGTTAAATGCAGTGCTGATTCTAAGGTGGTGACTGCAAGTGTTGATCAAGAGGCCTAGCCCTTCTGCAATATGCACTGTTGCTCACTCACTTTCCTTTTTCTGCTGGGGGTAGGCAGTTAACATTTAAGTGGCTACTGAGAGCAGAATATCAGATGTCAAAGGTAACTGTGAGGGAAGCAGGGAGATGGCAAGCAAGGGGAGGCAGTAATATATTGACCATGTCATTGGACTAATAATCCAAAGACACAGGCTGACACTCTGTGGATATGGATTTGAATTCTACTAGGGTAGATGGTGAAATGCAATCAATCTGGAATTAAAAGCTTGCCTAATAGTAACCATTGTCCATTGTCATTTAGCTCATCTGGTTCACTCATGTCATTTATAAAGAGAACTCTACCATCCTTACCTGGCCCGGACTCCAGATCCACAACAATATGGTTGACCCAGAAATGTGTTAGCAAAACCACTCAGTCGTACCAAAAACTGCTATGAACAACAACAAAAAAAGGACCACTGTTATTAATTATGTAAACATTTTTGCAAAATTATGAGAGCTTTCAGACAAAATTATAAGGTATATCAACGGGTTAATCCTGACCTATCGGCAGGAGGCAATCATTGAGATGATGGCTCAGCAGAATACAAGAGAGATGGAGTTGTCTCTGGCCTCCATGAAGTCTCCTGGTGTGACAATGCTATGGCTTTAAGAGGTACATTGTATCCTGTTTTTATGAAGAGACGTTGAGACCGAATTACCAAGTGGTCTGCTCAAAGCCACAAAGTAAACAGCTTGTGAGGCCTTGGAATTTTCTTTAAGCTGGAACAATTGAAGCCGCCTGAAGGGGTAGGGTCAAGCTCACACAAAACCAGGGTTTGAGTTTAACTTTCAGTTGCTGTTGGGGCTTGGAAGCTGCTATACGCCTCTCCCTGCAGCAGCTAAATGCTTGAGTTCTCTCTCTCTCTTTCTCTCTATGAGTTTTCTCTTGGTGTTCTTTCCCCCAAAACTGGAGAATTTCATGTGAAGCTACTTATTTTACTGAATTTACCTTCGCCAAGGGTGTGTTTATGGGATGTTACTATATTGGAACAAGTGCTCTTTAGTATTTAAGTAATCTATCATTCTGTTGTTTTCCAATAGAGTTAAGTTATTCCAATTCTTTTTTCTTTTTTTAAATTTGAATTATAGTGTAAGAATAATGTGTATTTTGCTTTAAGCCTGGTAGTTTGACCAATTGAATTACATCTGGAACACAACACCTTACACTTCCCTAATAAATAAGAAAAAGTTGAGGTCTAGGCTATCTTCTTGGTATGTTTTGAGGGGTTTAGTCTGGTCCATAACACTGGCAGCTGGTCTAAGATCACAAGACCATAAGAAGTAGAACCAGACTAAGCTGTTTGGCCTCTCAACTTGCTCCATCATCTGACTTCCCTCACTCCACTTTCCTGCCCTTCTCCTTTAACCCTTGGGGCCCTGACTGATCAAGAACCTATGCATCCCACCCTTAACTGTACACAAGGATTCTGCCTCCACAGCTGTCTGTTAGAAACAAAAGAAAAACTGCAGATGCTGAAATCTAAGGTCAACATCAGGAAGCTACACCTGAAACGTCGACTTCTCCACCTCCTGATGCTGCCTGGCTTGCTGTGTTCTTCCAGCCTCCTGCCTGTCTGTCTCCACAGCTTTCTGTGGCAAGAAATTCCAAAGACTCTCAAAACTCTGAGAGAAGAAATTTCTCATGATCTCAGTATTAAATTGGCACCCGTTTATTCTGAGACTATGCCCTTTGGTCCTAGAATCACCCATGATAGGAAACATCCTTTTAGCATTTACCCTGTCAAGACCGTTAAAAATCCTAGATGTTTCAGTAAAATCATGTCTCATTCTTCTAACTCCAGTGAGTTGATTCCCAACCTGTTTAGCCTTTGCTGATAAGACAATCCCTCAGCAATCATCCGAATGAACCTTCTCTGAACTGCCTTGAACCAAATGATATCTTCCCTTAAATAAAAGACTCAAAACTGCTCACAGTACTTTAGACTTGCTCTTACTTCACCAGCAGTAAGACTTCTCTACTCTTATCCTCCAGTTCCCTTGAAATAAGGGCCAACATCCCATTAGCCTTTCTGATTGTCTGCGGAACCAGTGTGCGAGCTTTCTGTGTTTTATACACAAGCATCTCCAAATCCCTTTGCGTTGCAGATTTCTACAGATTTTCTCCATTTAAATAATATTCTACTCTTTTATTATCCCTTCCCAAATGAATAACTTTGCATTTTCCCACATTATACTCCATTTTTAAAAACCTTTTTGCTAACTATCAATATCTCTCTGTGAATTGTTTATATCCTTGTCACAAGTTGCCTTTCCATGTATTTTACTGTTGAGTTAAGTTCCATCACCCATATCATTAATTTTTTGTAAACAGTTGCAGTCCCAGCATTCATCCCTGTGGAATCCAAATTTGATGCCAATGTGAAAAAGAACCCTTTATCCAACTCGCTGTTTCCTGCATTTGAGCTAATTCTCTTTCCATGCCAATATACTATCTCCAAACTTTTTAAAGTAACTTCAAATGCCTTCTGCAAGTCCAAATAAAGCATATCAACTGGTCCCTTCTACTTGTTCTGATCGAGACTATATGGAAAAATCTCTAATAAATTAGTCAGACACTATTTCCCTTTCCTGAAGCCAAGCTGACTTTGCTTGATTAGATTATTATGATTAAACATGCACAAGGAAACCTCCAGTTGATTAATACCTAATGCCCCTTCCTTTTTTGATGAATCAACCCTCCTTCAAGATCCTTTAAGATCCATTGAAAGAACTGCTGAGGTATAGAAAATGCATTCTGGGTGGAAAATTTCAAAGTCCATCACCAAGGGTAGCCAGTACAGTCCCTGCTTGCTGAATAGGACCTGAGGGATACCTTTTTCATGCAAAGGGTGGTGCCTTTAAGGAATGAGCTGCCAGAGGAAGTGATGGAGATGGATACAAATACAACATTTAAAAGGTATTTGAATGTGTATATGAATAGGAAGGGATTAGAGGGATATGGGCCAAAAGCTGGCAAATGGGTCTATGTCAGATTCGGATGTCTAGATCAGCATGGACGAGTTGAACTGAAGGGTCTGTTTCCACACTGTATGACTCTGTGACTCTATGACTCTATAACTAAACTGGATCTGTGGCATCTGGTAAGGGAACTGACAAGACAGCAAGATCGACTTGTTCTCAACAATCTATATGTTGCAGATACATCTCCATATGACAGTTTTGGTAGAAATGATCACAGCACCATGATCATGTTGTAAGGCACTAACACAGTACAAAAAGGAATAAGCATCAAACAGAGTTAGCAACTCAAAACTGGATATCCACAAAGTGCTATATGCCATTAGCAGCAACAGAATTGTATTAAAAAATCTGTAAACTCATGCCCTGACATGTACCCTACTCTATCGTTAACATCAGGTCAAGGGATTAACCCTGATACAATGAAAAGTAAAGGAGCGCATGCCAGGAGCAACACAATGTATACTTAAAAACACACAGGACCATCTGCATGCCAAACAGCAGAAGCAACATGCCGATGTACAGAGCTAAGTGATCCCAAAACTAACAGGTAAGGCCTTAAACTCTGTACTCCTGCTACATCCAGTTGTCAAAGGTGATGAGTAATTAAGCAATTTGCTAGAGGAGGAGACTCCACAAATATCCCCATCCTCAATGATAGGGGAGTCCAGCACATCAGTGCATAAGATAAGAATAAAGCATTCGCAATAATCTTCAGCCAGAACTGCGAACTGGATGTTTCACTTTGTCATCCACCCAAGGTTCCCACCATCACACATGCCAGTCTTCAGCCAACTCACTTTACTCCATATGATACCAAGAAATAGTTAGTGGCACTGGATACTTCAACGCCTATACACCCTGAAATAATTCCAGTAATAGTACCAAAGACTTGTGCTCCAGAACTGGTGGTATCCCAAACCAAGCTGTTACAGTTCAGCTGTTAGGACATTGCGCGTGGAGTCCAAGGAGATAGGAGAAGCATGAAATGAATATTATTAGTCAGTATTCATGCTGCAAAAAGACAATGTTGTTGAGGAGAATACTGAGATACAGGCTACTAGACTAGACAGGATGGAGGTGTTAGCAATTCTGGAAAGTAGGAAAACAGTTAAGTCCCCTGGGTCGAAAGGGATTTATCCTAGGATTCTCTGGGAAGTCAGGGAGGAGATTGCAGAACCTTTGGCTTTGATCTTTATGTTATCATTGTCTACAGGAATAGTGTCAGAAGACTGGAGGATAGCAAATGTTGCCCCTTTTTCCAAGAAGGGGAGTAGAGATAACCCTGGTAATTATAGACCAGTGAGCCTTACTTTGATTGTGGGAAAGCTGTTGGAAAAGGTTATAAGAGATAGTATTTATAATCAACTAGAGAGAACTAAGTTGATTAGGGATAGTCAACACGGTTTTGTGAAAGGTAGTTCATACCTCACAAACCTTATTGAGTTCTTTGAGAAGGTGACTAAACAGGTGGATAAAAGTAAAGCGGTTGATGTGGTGTATGTGGATTTCAGTAAGGGGTTAGATAAGGTTCTCTATGGTAGACAATTGCACAAAATATGGAGACATGGGATTGAGGGTGATTTAGCAGGGCTTTAGATCAGAAATTGGCTAGCTGAAAGAAGACAGAGGGTGATGGTTGATGGGAAATGTTCATCCTAGAGTTCAGTTACTAGTGGTGTACCACAAGGATCTGTTTTGGATTCAAAACTGTTTGTCATTTTTATAAATGACAGAGATGAGGGCGCAGAAAAATGATTTAGTAAATTTGCTGATGACACTAATGTCGGTGGAGTTGTGGATAGTGCTGAAGGATGTTGCAGGTTACAGTGGGACATAGGTAAACTGCAGAGCTGGGCTGAGAGGTGGAAAATGGAGGTTCATGTGGGAAAGTGTGAGGTGACTCACTTTGGAAGGAGCAACAGGAATAAAGGGTACTGGGTGAATGGCAAGATTCTTGGTAGTGTGGATGAGCAGAGAGATTGCGGTGTCCATGTGCATAGATCCTTGAAAGTTGCCACCTAGGTTGCCATCCAGGTCTTAAAGAAGGCATACAGTGTGTTAGCTTGTATTGGTAGAGGGATTGAGTTTTGGAGCCACAAGGTCATGCTGCAGCTGTACAGAACTCTGGTACAGCCGCACTTGGAGTTCTGGTCACCGCATGATAGGAAGAATGTGGAAGCTTTGGAAAGGGTGAAGAGGACATTTACTAGGATGTTACCTGGTATGGAGGGAAAGTCTTAAGAGGAAAGTCTGAGGTACCTGAGGCTGTTTTTTTAGAGAGAAAAAGTTTGAGAGGTGAGTTAATCAAGACGTATAAGATAATCAGAGAGTTAGATAAGGTGGACAGTGAGACCGTTTTTCCTCAGATGGTATGGCTAGCATGAGGGTACATAGCTTTAAGTTGAGGGGTGGTAGATATAGGACAGATGTCAGAGGTAGTTTCTTCACTCAGAGTGGAACACCCTGCCTGCAACGGTAGTAGACTCACCAAATTTAAGGGCATTTAAATGGTCATTGGATAAATATATGGATGAAAATGGAATAGCAGGATAGATAGGCTTCAGATTGGTTCCACAGATCGGCACAACATCAAAGGCTGAAGGGCCTGTACTACGCCAAAATGTTCAAAGTAAAACCGACATCTACTGGTTAATGTGAATAATTACCCAGGTATTTCTAACTAACACAAAACAGGATAAAGCCAATAATTATTGCTCCATCAGAATACTCTAAACTGCCTTCTTGAACTGTCCTACCTGTCCATCTTCCTTCCCATCTATCTGCTCCACCCTCCACTCCGACCTATCACCATCACTCCCCACCTGCATCTATCTATCACCTTCCCAGCTAGCTTCCTCCTATCAGTTCCACCCCCACCCCATTTATCTCACAGCCCCCTTCCCTCCGCTCCCACATTCCTGATGAAGGGATTGTGCCCTAATCATCAATTCTCTTGCTCCTCAGATGCTGCCTGACCTGCTGTGCTTTTCCATCACCACACTCTTCAATTTGAAATCATCAGCAATAATTTGCTCACTTACATGCTGTCTGGGTTCTAGCAGGATCAATCAGCTCCTCATCTCATTACAGCCTTTGTTCAAACATGCTGAATTCCAGAGGCGAATGGCCTTGACATCATTGCAGCATTTGACCAAATATGGGCATCAAGGAACCCAAGCACAGCTGAATTCAGTGGCAATCAGGAGGACATACCTGTCACAAAGGAAGATGGCTATTGTTGTTGGATTTCATTCATCTCAGTCCAAAGACTTGTCTACAGGAAGTACTTAGGGTAGTATTCTAGACCCAACCGTCTTCTGTTGTTTCATCAGTTATCTTTTCTCCATCATGATATGAAGAGCTTGTTCATTAATGATTGCACAATGCTCAGTAGACTTTGTGATTCTTCAGATACTGAAGGAGTCCATGCTCAAGTGCAATCAGACCTAGACAACTTCCAATCCTGAAGAAGGGCTTATGCCCGAAATGTCGGTTCTCCTGCTCCTTTGATGCTGCCTGACCTGCAGCGCTTTTCCAGCAACACATTTTTAAACTTCCAATACCGGTCTGGTAAGTGATAAGTAATATTCATAGCACACAGATGCCAGCCAATACCATCTTTAACAAGAGATAATTTAACCATCACCCTTTGACCCTTTGACATTCTATGGCATTACCATCTCTGCAACCGACTGTAATCATCCTGGGATTACTGTTGATCAGAAATTACACTGGATTAGCCATAACAATACTGTGACTACAAGAACGATTCACACTATAGGAAGTCTGAAGCAAATAATTCTTATTTTATTAGCAATAATTAAATAGCAAATAATTACTAGCAATATTCATTCCATTCACCAGAATTGCACAGTAACAACAGTATGACACATCTTCAAGATACACTGAAGCAACTCACTACTGCTCCTGTACAGAATCTTACAAACCTGAAACCTCTGCCACCTTGAAGGACAAGGGCAGCAGATGCACAGTAACAGCACCACTTGCAATTTCAATAGTCACACATTGTCCTGACTTTGATCTGTTTTGTTGTTCCTCCATTGTTGCTGTGTTAAAATCCTGTAACTCCCTTCCTAACAGCATTGTGCACTGCAACAGTTCAAGAAGGCAGCTCACCACCACCTTCTCTGGGGCAGTCAGTGATGTCCAATAGATATGGCTTAGCCAGCAACTTGCACATCCCATGAATGATAAAAATAAAAGGTTGTGAGTCCCCCTCAGCAGCTTGCACACAGTGCCTGATAATTTGATGTTGATAATTTGGGAATTGATTGAGGCATTAGGCAGGGAAGATTCCATTATCCTCAATATTTCCAGCAGTGTTGTATTTCAAGGGCTGTGTTGCAGCTAACCTCGTCATGTGGACCATTTTACTATAGCTCAGGTGATGCAGATGTTCTTGTTCTCAATACCTTTGCTCTGGTCCCTTTTAATGTATGCCACCTTGCCCACAAGAGAGAGTAAAAATGTTGCAAGAAATCCAATTGTTCAAAACTGGTTCCACTAGGATTGTCTTTGGGCAGACTGACGGCCGCCAGATCTTGTAAATCTAATCTATGGGGCTTACTGGAATTAGCCAGTGAAGGATTTACCGCCCCATTTTAACAAAAGAGGTACATACTTGTGTAACATATTATTACACAATAATAAGGCAATTGTTTATAGTGGCCTAAGACTAGTTAACTACATTATACTTGGTAAGAGATATGGATGGAGAAAATGAGGTCTGCAGATGCTGGAGATCAGAGCTGGAAATGTGTTGCTGGAAAAGCGCAGCAGGTCAGGCAGCATCCAGGGAACAGGAGAATCGACGTTTCGGGCATAAGCCCTTCTTCAGGAAGAGATATGGATACCTTGCAAAAGGTACCAAGCTAATCTAATTTACATGATTGCTAACTTTCGAGGTAAGACTAACAGACTGGGACAATTAACACAGACAACCAATTAGCTTCTCCTAGAAACGGATATTAATATTGTTATGACTGATGCTATAAAAAGGCTTTGTCTTAACTCATTCAGGCCAATTGCTTATAAAAGAGATGTCAGCAACCTCTACTACAAATATTGGGCCATCGACATCTTTTCCTACTTTTGTCAGGTTGCTACATGGAAACACTGAATTTTGTTTTAATAGTCATTCATGTCATGTGGGTGTGACTGGCTGGATCAACCTTCTCACTCACAGGCCCATAACAACTCTCCTGTCCACCTGTGCCAGCAACACATTTGTGAGCCTACAGTCATTCTTCTCTGTTTGGTGTTTTGTTTATACTATTTACAATTCAATAGCATTTTGAAGCAGTCTCCTCCGATCCTTGAAGAGAAACAAGCTGCTTTAGGAACAGAAGGCCAGCCCTCAAATACACTATTGGCTCCTGATGAGCAGAGAAACAGTGCAGGGGGCTCTCAGATCAAAATCATAATCAAGTGAATGGAGTGACATGTTGTGGTACCAACTCACACTTCAGCATATTTTCACTGATTATCAGTAATAGACACCTCACCCAAAAAATTCCGTGTCCCGTTTGTTTCCTGGACTTCCAATAAAATTATGAAGTTATTCTTCCATTAGAAGTATCAACCATTAAAAGTAGAAACAACTATTTTCCATGCAAAATGACCCACTTATCGTTGTGAGTTGAATGAATAATTAATTCATTCATTATTGCACCAGTTATGGAAAAATGTTTCACCAGTGTATTGGGTAAGACACTTCTGTTCAGTATCACGCCATGGTATTTGCTGAACCCCACTGGATCAAACTCTACTCCTTCCACATCATTGCTCAGTAGCAGCAATGTGTACCATCTCCAAGATATACTATAGAAATTCAAAAAGACTCGTTCAACAGCAGCTTCCAAACTCACTACCACTACCACTTAGACTGACAAAGGGCAGCAGAAAAAAATGGGAATATCATCACCTAAAGGATCCCCTCCAAGCCACTCACCGTCCTGACTTGGAAATATTTTGCCGTTCCTTCAGTATTGCTGGTTCAAAATCTTGGGACTCCCTCGCTAATAATATTGTGGGTATGTCTACATTAAATAGCAGTTCAAGAAGGCAGCTCAACACAATCTTCTAAAGAGCAATAAGGGGTGGGCAATAAATATTGTCCCAACCAGTAATGCCCACATCAAATGAATGAATGTTAAATAAAACTGAACCATGAAGAACCAGACAAAGCCCTTCTTACAAATATCATTTCAAAGATGGTAACCATTATAATCCCCCTAGACAGTCATCATTTGACAATGAAATCTGAATACTTTGCAATTAAATTACAGAATTACACCATAAAGCTTTGCATTTGAAATAAGGTAGAAAAACTGACAGTACAAACAGTTGTATACAGATACAATATGATTAAAATTGTGGGAATCTGGCTAAAGTGTGACCAAGGTTGGGAGCTGAATATACAAGAGTGTTCAATCTTTAGGAAGGATGGGAAAAAATGGAAAAGAAGGTGGAATGACATTGGTAGTGAAAGATGAAATTAGTGCAATAGTGAGAAAGAATGTTGGTATAGGAAAACAAGACATGGCATCTGTCTTGGTGGAACTGGAATTCGTCTGGAGGCAATACTCACACCATTGTTTGCAGCGGGATACATCTATAAAACAAAGACTCCAAGACTTCAGTGGTAGATATTTGGAGAACTAATTGAAGACAAACAAACAATAGCCATGGACATTCAGACCATCAGCAGCATCAGCTTCTGTGAGCACAGTTAGCCATACAAATCTTTAGTTGAGTATTGACCACCCAGTAAACAGAGCAAAGGTTTTTACACTTAAAGTTTAAGTATTTTTGAAGCTACAAAAAATCTCTAAGTGCCCCTTTACTTTTCTGCCTCTCTCTATTCCATTCAAAACAATCTTGACAGCTGTAAAGACTTAAAACAAGATGATATTTAAATGATCCTAAATGTACACCAGCAATACTACCCTCAAAGAAAATGTCACTTTTAAAACACCAAGAAATTATTTCTACCTTATATTTGCCCACCTCTGACGAGAGTTCAGTTGGTACTAACATTTTCATTCCTCAAATCTGCAAAACAATAAAAATAAATTGCTGATATCATCAAATTTTCTTTGGCCATAACTGCCACCTATGGGCAGAAATTTACAACTACCAGCCTTTAGTTCTCAAAGCAACACCCTGAATGAAACAGGAACAAGAAATAAAATGAAAGCTGAAAAATTAAAAAGAAGAAATATAAAAGGAAAGAAAAACAAAACTAATACACAGGATTATGAAACATGGCACTGTACTCTACTTCTGAAGAAAAACGAGAAACACAAGGCGACCATTCCATTATGAAACGGGCATCCAACGATACCTTTCCTGAAATACAACAATGTATGCAGTTTTGTTTTACAGATCAAACACAGAAAATCCGGAACAGACATCTCTGAAAATCTTGCCTGCCCTTGACAAGCAAGTGCTTCACAGAATCAATATGTGTGGTCTTCCTTTCAACACCAGGCTATTTTCAAATGCAAGCAAGTCCTAACACCAAAACTGTTATGTCTAGATATCAGGTCCATGTTAAACCAGGGATATAAGGACATTGAACACACAAAACATCCAACACGTGAATCTGATACTGTCCAGGCATGAATCAGAATAGTCGATGACTCATGAATGTATGTGAGAAATGCCAAACATAGAAACTTTAGCAACTGAGGAAGCCAAATCCACACAATGGTCCACCCACTTGGATAAAAGTAACAACAGACCGATTTACAGCAATGGGAAGACTATATCCTTGTGATGGATTGTTTCTCTAAATGTCTTATTGTTTGTCAAACTTAGCAACACAACAAATGTGACCATTGCTGACATAATGAGCACTACTTTCAAATTATTCAATCAATGAGACCTTTGCTGTTCTTTAGCTTTGACATTGACAGTGTCTGACAATGCACCTCAAATCACTGGCAAACATTTTAAAACATATCTAGTGTGGAAAGTGACCCGCATCACATAGCTACACCATATCTACATTCAAACAGTGTAGCAGAACAAATGGTACATGCTGTCAAATCAATAAACGTTTTGCACAGCAGTGCTATATTTCCATGTAACACCAATGGAGAAGAGATTACAATGCCGGCACAATTTAAGTTCAGAAGGCAAGTGCAAGCAACTTTATCCGGCAACCAAGTGTCTAACCATTCTAAGGCATGGGACATATTCTTCAAGGACAGAGGAGAAAGAGAGAGATACATAACCAGCAAATAGGTAGAGAACTTTTAAAAAAGCATATTGGACTGTGAGTGACTTAGAAATACAAATGCAAATTCTTGGACACCAGCAAATGTTTCTAGAACATGCAACCAACCTAGATCATACAAAGTAATTGCTGTTTACAAAACTGTGAAGGAACAAAAGCCAGCTCAGACCAATTTGCAGAACACCAATCATGCTGTTGAATATATCCTGTTCTTTGGAACTGAATAGCTTAAAATGAACACACATACTGATGTGCTTATGAATGTAATATTAGTATTTTGTGGTATTTACTCATAACATTCTTCAATACCATGTTATCCAGGCTGAACTTATTACATTACAAAATGTGGCATAAGCATTGCCTTTTCAAATGAAGTATCCTGCTGGAGGGAAAATCCAAATCATATATTACGTTCAAAAGAATGGTTCAAGAGATGGGAAACTCTCATTGGAATTTGGAGAATGTGGAACTATTTTCCTTGGAGAAGAGTAGTCTAAGAGGAGATCTGAAAATAGTGTGTACACCATGAAAGGCCTGGACAGAGTAGCTGTGGAAAAACTGCTCCATTACTGGAAAGACTGGGAACACAGATGTAAGAAAATTGACAAAATTAGCAATTGTAAAAAAAGCATTTTCTTTTAATGAACTGAACAGTTATGATCATATTAAATTACCTCAGTGCAGTAGAGGTAGGTGCAATTCAGGCATTGAAAGAGGAATTGCATTGCTAACTGAACAAGAATAATGTACAGAGTTACCAGGAGAAGTCAGGGGAAGAACGTTTGTGAATTGCTGTCTTGGAGAACCAGTATAGACAAGACAGGTCGAATGGTCTTCTTCTGAGTTTCAATAATTGTGTTATGATTATTTTTATTCTTTTTTCAAGTTACTTATCAAGCTATGGGTTTAGGGATTGTACGGAATGATATTGAAATGCCACATACGTAAATGCAAAAGATTGCAGATGTTGGAAATCTGACATAAACACAGAAAATGTGAGCAAAACTCAACAGGTCTGGCAGCATCTGTGGAGAGAGAAACAGGGTCATGTTTTGGATCTGTTCTAAATGCAAGAGACATTACTTCACCAGTACCAAGCACAGAAAGGAAAATTCCGGCATGGAAAATTGTGCTGAATTTTTGAAAATTTGTCAGATTTCTTTCTATTGAAATTAATAAAACAGAATGTTTTTTTTCTATAACGGAGTA
Organism: Chiloscyllium plagiosum; assembly: GCF_037043375.1. Lineage (NCBI taxonomy): Eukaryota > Metazoa > Chordata > Chondrichthyes > Orectolobiformes > Hemiscylliidae > Chiloscyllium > Chiloscyllium plagiosum. The sequence continues at coordinate 57,488,882 of NW_028270139.1, read as the reverse complement.
TGTGATCCCACTGTCCCTTTAATCATATTGCATTTTGCTCAGGTGATACAGTGCCATAGCCTGGCTGCAAAGTTGTACATCTGAGTCAATTTACATGATGGCAATACAACAGCTATTGTATTTTGTGTTGCTATGTGTGCCTATGTAAATTTGGTTGCCATATCTGTTTCATTGAATAACCGGGACACACCCTAGAAAATTTCAATATCAAAGTGGCTTCTTTCATTGTGTTCGCTCAGTTTTGTGGATTTGTTTGCAGAATCTCACCTCTAAGGCACTTTTTTATTTGTTACACCCAGGCATGACTAATCCATTTTCTTGACTGAAGTTCCATCTTCCACCTTCCATAAAATTCAGCTCACTCAAAAATCAAACTATCCACATCCTGAGGTGCCCCAAACCTTGAAGAGTTTTTTTTTAAAACTCCTAAGCTGCTAATTTGTTTCATTTAAATTATTCATCTTCATCTTTAAACTGTTTGGGCTCGTCTTTACTTCTGCAATCTCCTATAGCCTTACAATCTCTTGAACAATTTTCTCTCCTCTTACCTTTGCCACTCTATAACTTGCTGCTGGCTGTCGATTGACTGCCAAGATGATACACTAGAAGTTGGCTCTTCTGAGCACAACATTGTTTGAGACTATCTTCTGCATCTACCTGCAGTTTCCTCAAATAAAGATCAACAGCTTTCTGCGAGCCATCACAAAGTATCTCAGAGACTGTACTCAGAGGCAAAGGTACATGGAAAAAAATAACCAAGAAAGGAAATTAGTTTATTTTTGTGTGCACTATGCCTTGATAATGAAGGCATGTATTTGGTCTTGAATATGTATTTTGTATTGGCTTTTAGCATTGTAATAAAAAAAATGTCTGGAGAGCTGTAAATTGTGGGGTTGTTGGTGAGTGGGGAATTCTAATTAAGATTAAAGGTAAAATTTGCTAATTATTTAATGAACTAGAACCTGGGTTTATTAACATGTCAGGTCCTTGTCTTTCTCTTCCTCCATGTTCATATCTTCATGCATTTGTTCCTTAACATCTTGCATAATAGAACTGTTTCTTCATTGTTGAAAAGTCAAGAGGGAAACTATCACAATTTTGACACCATAGAGCGAAAGTGAGGACTGCAGATGATGGACATTAGAGTCTAGATTAGAGTGGTGCTGGAAAAGCACAGCAGGCCAGGCAGCATCCGAGGAGCAGGAAAATCGACGTTTCAGGCAAAAGCCCTTCATCAGGAATGAGGCAGGGAGCCCAATGAATACCACAGGGCCCCTCCAGAGCTGTCAAGGCAATGAACCATCATTTTGGAAGGTAAAAGGTCACATTCTAAGATATTCTTTATGGTTGTATGGCTCTCTTCAAGTTTGTTCATATACTTGTTTTCTGGACTGGAATCATGAACCTTGTAATGATTGGATAACCCCTGTTACGAAATAGTCAGCACTTGATCTGCCTATTGCTTCAAATACAGCTGACACAGTAGACTGCTGCAGAATAAACAAACCTTGACATGAGATGCATGCAGAGAAATTTGTGTGTGATAATGGCACTTTGCGCAATGGGAAAGCCTACAATCTAAGTAAACCTTTGTGTTCACTTCAGCTGCTTATGTCTGATGAGAAGGAATGAAAGAAAACTTCAGCAACGTCCCTTATCCAGCCATATATTACAAACTGCGAGATGTTCCATATAACTCTGGTAATATCCAGAAATAGCCAGACACCTGCAAGTTTAGAGTAGAGTTCACCTTGATAGCCACAGGCAATGTTGTCTTTTGTTTTCTGTGAGTTTTGAGTTGTGGTTGCTACAGTTGTCAAATCATGAAGTCATGAAGATCAATGGCTTATCTGTAAAGCAATCTATCTGTGAAGTGGATTTCCTGTAACGTACAAAACAATCTTTAAAATTATCACACATCCAGCTCAAATTCTGCACATTGTGATCAACTAAGGTCAACTGTACTAGACAACCATCTTCAGACCATCATCTTGAGGACTGCTTCAATTAAAATGGTGATAAAATCTGGGAATTCATAGAACAAAAACTTGAAGATGCAAGGAGGCTACAAGAAGATATAGCTAAAGGTTAAATTAGTGGACAATAATTTGACAAATGAAGTATATTGAAGGAAGATGTAAAATTGTCCATTTTGTTGAGTACATTTAGTTCTTCTACAGTGTGCAACCCTGCATCATATTAAAATCATACTTTAGAAACAGTGCTTAAAGTGTTGGCAATGTTATAGCCAACACATGTTTCAAACGTTTGGGCTTTAGAAACAGTGTGCCCATTTCATCAACCATGTAACAGTGAATTCCTGTTAATAAAATGTGTGTTATAACACCACGACCTGTAGTTTTTCCAACTCCTCAGATAATGAAGCAATCCATGTCCAAAAGCAGCAGACCTCGATGACATTCAAGCTTGGGCTGGCATGCAGCAAGTTGCAAGTTACAACATTTTGCACAAATGTCAAGCAATTATCATCTTAACTAAAAAAAGAATCTAACCTTCATTCCTTGACATTCAATGCATTAGTATTGCTGAATCCCCACTATCAACATCCTGGAGATTATCATTGCCCAGAAAATTTTTCCTTTTATTTATTCATAAGGATACCACTAGCTGGGCCAGAATTTATGTTATCCCTAGTTGCCCAGAGGCAATAAAAAAGTCACTCATACTAATTTCAGTCTGGAGTCACATGAAGACCCGAATGGATGGCAGATGACAGACTCCGATTCCACATCAATGTGCCAGTTGGTTTTTTTTTGCAACAATCAACAGAGACTGCCAAGAGCATTATTTTTAATGAATTCAAACTTCATCGTCTGCCATGGTGAGACTTGAACCTATGCCCTTAGACATTAATTATGAAATATTAGCCTTGAGACATTATCACTACAATTCACCCTTCCACAGGATTAGCCATATAAATACATATGCTGCAGTTTAGGAATCCTGCAGCAAATAACGTACATTCTGGCTCCCCAAAGCATGCACAGCATCTACAAGGTACAAGGCAAGAGTGTGATCAAATATGCCCCACTTAGCTGGATAGGGTGCAGCTCCAACAACAAGAGGTTTGACACCATCCAGGGCAAAGCAGTCTGCTTGATTGACACTACATCTACAAACATCTACTCCATCCGCCACTGGCACTCAGTAGCAGCAGTGTATCCTATCTACAAGATGCACGATTGAAATTCACCAATGATCCTTAGACAGCATCTGCCAAACACTTGACCACTTCCATCTAGAAGGATAAGGGCATCAGATACATGGGAACACCACCAAGTACCTCCCCAAGTCACTCACCAATCTGACTCGGAAAAATATTGCACTATTCCTTCAGTATGGCAGTCCAAAATCTTGCAACTTCCTACTTAATAGCACTGTGGCTGTTGTTACACCCAACTGACTGCAACAGTTCATTAAGATGGGGATGGGCAATAAATGCTGGGTAAAAACAATGACTGCAGATGCTGGAAACCAGATTCTGGATTAGTGGTGCTGGAAGAGCACAGCAGTTCAGGCAGCATCCGAGGAGCAGTAAAATCGACATTTCGGACAAAAGCCCTTCATTAGGAATAAAGGCAGAGAGCCTGAAGGGTGGAGAGATAAGCTAGAGGAGGGTGGGGGTGGGGAGAAAGTAGCATAGAGTACAACAGGTGAGTGGGGGAGAGGATGAAGGTGATAGGTCAAGGAGGAGGGTGGAGTGGATAGGTGGAAAAGAAGATAGGCAGGTAGGACAAGTCATGGGGACAGTGCTGAGCTGGAAGTTTGGAACTAGGGTGAGGTTGGGGAAGGGGAAATGAGGAAACTGTTGAAGTCCACATTAATGCCCTGGGGTTGAAGTGTTCCGAGGTGGAAGATGAGGCGTTCTTCCTCCAGGCATCTGGTGGTGAGGGAACGGAGGTGAAGGAGGCCCAAGACCTCCATGTCCTCGGCTGAGTGGAAGGGGGAGTTGAAATGTTGGGCCACAGGGTGGTGTGGTTGATTGGTGCGGGTGTCTCGGAGATGTTCCCCAAAGTGCTCTGTGAGAAGGCTTCCTGTCTCCCCAATGTAGAGGAGACTGCATCAGGAGCAGCGGATACAATAAAAGATATTGGTGGATGTGCAGGTAAAACTTTGATGGATGTGGAAGGCTCCTTTAGGGCCTTGGATGGAGGTGAGGGAGGAGGTTTGGGCACAGGTTTTGCAATTCCTGTGGTGGCAGGGGAAGGTGCCAGGATGGGAGGGTGGGTTGTAGGGGGGCGTGGACCTGATCAGGTAGTCACGGAGGGAACGGTCTTTGCGGAAGGCAGAAAGGGGTGGGGAGGGAAATATATCCCTGGTAGTGGGGTCTTTTTGGAGGTGGCAGAAATGTCAGTGGATGATTTGGTTTATGCGAAGGTTGGTAGGGTGGAAGGTGAGCACCAGGGGCGTTCTGTCCTTGTTACGGTGGGAGGGGGGGGTCTGAGGGCGGAGGTGCGTGATGTGGACGAGATACGTTGGAGGGCATCTTTAACCACGTGGGAAGGAAAATTGCAGTCACTAAAGAAGGAGGCCATCTGGTGTGTTCTGTGGTGGAACTGGTCCTCCTGGGAGCAGATACAGTGGAGGCGGAGGAATTGGGAATACAGGATGGCATTTTTGCAAGAGGTAGGGTGGGAAGAGGTGTAATCCAGGTAGATGTGGGAGTCGGTGGGTTTGTAAAAAATGTCAGTGTCAAGTCGGTCGTCATTAATGGAGATGGAGAGGTCCAGGAAGGGGAGGGAGGTGTCAGAGATGGTCCAGGTAAATTTAAGGTCAGGGTGGAATGTGTTGGTGAAGTTGATGAATTGCTCAACCTCCTCGTGGGAGCAAGAGGTGGCGCCAATGCAGTCATCAATGTAGCGGAGGAAGAGGTGGGGAGTGGTGCCGGTGTAATTACGGAAGATCAACTGTTCTACATAGCCAACGCTGAGACAGGCATAGCTGGGGCCCATACGTGTGCCCATGGCTACCCCTTTGACCTGGAGGAAGTGGGAGGATTCGAAGGAGAAATTGTTAAGGGTGAGGACCAGTTTGGCCAAACGAATGAGAGTGTCGGTGGAAGGGTACTATTGGGGACATTGGGAGAGGAAAAAAACGGAGGGCTTGGATGCCCTGGTCATGGCGGATGGAGGTGTAGAGGGATTATGCTGTCCCACCCAATGAAGCACATGTCCTCTGAATGAATCATATTAAAAATCCTAATTTTTCTCAGATTCATCCACTGCTAGAAGTTTACAATGTTGTAACTTTACTTCTTATCCAGGTCATCTCTGAAGTCAGGCATGATAGCTCACAAAATTACAATTACTAGGGAGTGATGATTTGACTGGTGCCTTCTAACTTTGAAAGTTAAATTAGCAGAGAAGGGAATTTCAGCTCCACTAACCCTTCAAAACAAATCGCTTCCCTATTGCTTCACAGTCAGGATCCCGTCTTTGCTGAGAGTGTTTGTACAGGTGTTTTGAGACATTTAGCAAATAGCCTTCTACCTTACCTCATAGGACACCATTCAGGCAGTATACAAAAGTCTTCTTTTGTATTAGCTCTCTCAGTTTCCAGAGTTTCTCATGTAATTTTCCTAACTTGAAACTTTATTTCATTGGAGCATAATTGACATGACAGTCAGTGAACAAATTGTAGTTGAGGCAGTTTTATGGTGCAGAATGGAGGATGGTTGCATAATACAATCTGATTCTTTCTCCAGCAAATCGCAACGCGTGCAGGATTACCAAATTGTACAAATTAAATGTATCAAATCAAACCTAATTATTTTCAGTAGAGTAGCTCCACCTGTGGTTGATCTGAATAGTTCACTTGAGCCAGGACTGGTGATAGCACTGTAAGCAGTCATTAATTGTAATGCCGCAGGTTGGACAAATGTCATCTATAAGTTGGCTTTGTCTTCTGTAAATTGGATCATTTTGCAACTGCTTTCATTATTGGAATGTATTATCTTTTTGCCTTGAGCTTTCTTCCATGCAGCGAAGGATGTCCTTGAAAATTTTCATTTTGCAGATTGTTGATTGCTACATTAGCTCCAATCACCTATCATTTGAGGTTACAAATGCTGACCCTAACTGCTCAGGAGTACGGACAATATATCGCATTAGTTTATGCCTTCAATCCATTTTGTTGAAAGCTTGGTGTCTTATTTAAAATAGTCTCCCAAAATACTGCCTCTGGAGTCCGTGGAACATTCTTGTTTCCGTGCTGTACATCTCAATGACTCTAAAACTCTACAACTCTCCATCTACAGTTTAACCTATTCATGTATTCTCTTGGCACTCAATTAGACCTTGTGTCTCCTTGCATTTCTGCCTGCTGACTCTTACATTATCATTCATCATCATTCTCTTTGGTGTTAATCCCATTTTTGTATATCTCCCCCATGTTTTTATCACTCTCAAAAAAACTCTGCAGAGAATTCCCTCATCCCAAAGTCTCAAACTTCATGGAGTTAGAGTTTATGGTGCTTTGACCAATCTTCCTGGTCTGGTTCTGGTCTCATTTTGAAGTCTAGGAGATCTGAGCTTTCATCTCCTGGGTGACTGCAGAACTTGTTGTTCTTCTTCTGGGAAATAGTTCCATGCTGCAATTGGTTTCTTGTTCAATGATATGCCTCCATTACAATTTCTCAATCTAATTCCATGATCTGTTTCAATCCTATGTGACCTTGATTTTTTTTTTGTTATGATCATTCCTTCTCATTGCTAATCATTTATTTATATTCTGTCCACAGGCTACCACAACAACTCGAAAGCTTTGTGCCTTGATTACCATTTCAAACCTTGTTGTCTCTTTGCTCTTGTATACAATGGTTCACTCTGTTATGGTCATTCTCAGTGATGTTAGGCTGTAAACTCTGACCTGGAAGTTTTCAATTCCCTGTGATGATAAGCGATGATTAATGATGATCTGTAAATTAACATTGCAAAAATAATATCGTCACTCTTCTTCAGTAATGTTTTTATTATCTGGGCTCCTCACTTTCTACTTGCTTGTGGATAGTGTGGTGAACTAGCAACATAACTGTTTTTTATATTCATGTGCAAATATCGTAAATTGATCACAGCTGCCCACTTTGCCAAGCATTGAAGAGATTTACTTGAGTGATCCAACACTGCCTCTACTGTAGCATTGTGTGAATGGTTTACTTCAATCCATCTTGAATGATACTCTATAACAAACATAAAGATCTTGTTTTTAGACTCAAAAAAATCAACTCCCAAGCACTCCAATGTCCTTGATAGAAAACATGATGGCAGTATTGGTTCTTTCTTCCCATAGCTATTCACAGTACCAGGAATGCAGTTAGCAATTGTTGCTCCATTGGCTGGGAAATACTAACCTACTATACAGACGTGGTCTTTCACAACATATTGATATATCCAAATGACCTTGATGAATTCTCTCAAATCACAAAATTCTTTGAATTACCGTTCTTGCATTGATGGTTAAAAAGTTTTCAATGATAATGAGATGTTTGTTCAATGTACTGATCTATTGTTCAATAATTAGATACATCGTCCGGCCAAACTTCAAGATAAGGTATTTCTTTATATAGATGTATTCTTTATCTTATTCTTGTGCTTCTTAAATTTTTTGAAGCTTCTTTTTTGTATTTTTCAAATATATTGTCACTTCTAATGTGCAGTCATCATTCTCTTCAATCTGTCGAAATTTCTTGTTCTATTCCATTCAATAATATACATTCAGTGGTCAAATGATACCTCATTAGCCTCAATCTGAATCGTTGAATTCTGATGGAATCTTGACTATTTCATTGAATCCATAGAAACCCTATAATGTGGAACCAGGCCATTTGGCCCAACAAGTCCATACTGACCCTCCAAATGTATATCCCACCTAGACCCATTCCCCTACCCCATCAGTCTACATTTCCTCTGACTAGTACAGCTCACCTACACTTGCCTGAGCATCATGGGCAATCTAGCAATTTACTGAACCTGCACATATTTGCACTGTGGGAGGAAACTGGAGCACTCGGAGGAAACCCACACTGACACAGGGAGAACGTGCAAACTCCATATAGCCAGTCGCCCAAGTCTAGAATCGAACTCAGGTGCTGTGAGGCAGCAGATTTAACCACAGAGCCACTGTGCCACCCTGTATATTCAAAAAAGTGACCAATGTATTAATGTATCTATCTGTAACTTCAGCACATAACTGGAAGTTTTTCACATCCTGATCTGATGCATTACATTGACTATCTCAGAAAGTTATGTGAAAGCATAATAGATTAATCTACACTGTCCATCCTTCTGCTTCTGAAATTTTCCTCAGTAGATGCAAATCATAGCATACTAAGGCTTTTTTTTTATGGTAGGCAAAGATGAGGCAAAGATGCTGGAGATCAGAGTCCATATTAGAGTGGTACTGGAAAAGCACAGCAGGTCAGGCAGTATCTGAGGAGCAGGAAAATCGACGTTTCAGGCAAGATTCCTGATGAAGGGCTTTTGCCCAAAATGTTAATTTTCTTGCTCCTCGGATGCTGCCTGACCTGCTGTGCTTTTCCAGCACCACTCTAATCTAGACTTATTTCTTGTGGTCAACATCCCAACACCGACCCGCCGAAGCGCAACCTACCCATGCCCCTACATTTACCCCTTACCTAACACTACGGGCATTTTAGCATGGCCAATTCACCTGACCTGCACATCTTTGGACAGTGGGAGGAAACCGGAGCACCCGGAGGAAACCCACGCAGACACGGGGAGAACGTGCAAACTCCACACAGTCAGTCGCCTGAGGCGGGAACTGAACCCGGATCTCAGGCGCTGTGAGGCAGCAGTGCTAACCACTGTGTCACCATGCCGCCCACGGATGTGCAGGAACATCTCTGCCAGATTTGACTCTGTTGTAATGACTATCTTGAAGACTCATGAACATCTGCTAAATATAGTAAAAACTTAGCAACTTGATTCACTATCCCAAGAATCCTTTGAAATTTTGCGATGTTCCTAACTGATGAGAATTCTTTATGGACTTGGTCTTCTGAAATTTTACTGTGAGTCTCATGATTTTAATTATCTGTGAAAGAAATATTATTCTGAAAAACTGAAATAGTTGAAGAAATTATGCACATTTGGCAGCATCTATGAAGAGAAAACAGAGTGGATGTTTTGAATCCTGTGACCCTTCTTTAGAACTTAAAGCAGGGGCAAAGGGTGTTATTTAAGCTAACGATGGGTGGGGTAGGTGGGGTTGGGGATAGCATCACAGAACTCAAATCATTAACTCTAATTTCTGTGCAGAAGGTGCAAAACCTGTACTCACACCTCCCCACTCACCTCCATCCAAGACCACAAGCGATTATCCCAAATCTGGCAGAGATGTTCCTGCACATCCGTGGGTGGCATGGTGACACAGTGGTTAGCACTGCTGCCTCACAGCGCCTGAGATCCGGGTTCAGTTCCCGCCTCAGGCGACTGACTGTGTGGAGTTTGCACGTTCTCCCCGTGTCTGCGTGGGTTTCCTCCGGGTGCTCCGGTTTCCTCCCACTGTCCAAAGATGTGCAGGTCAGATGAATTGGCCATGCTAAAATGCCCGTAGTGTTAGGTAAGGGGTAAATGTAGGGGCATGGGTAGGTTGCGCTTCGGCGGGTCGGTGTGGACTTGTTGGGGCGAAGGGCCTGTTTCCACGCTGTAATGTAATCAAATGTAATCAAAATCAAATTCTCCCACCTCATACCACACCTGTTGCTCTTGATGTAGTTTCCTCTACATCAGGGACACCCAGCACCATTTCGCAGAGTGGTTCAGGGAACATCTCTGAGACACAGACACCAATCAACTCCACCACTCTGTGGCCAACTATTTCAATTCCCCATCCCACTCCCCCAAGAACATGCAAATCTTGAGCCTCCTCCACCACCAAATCAAAGCTACCACACGATTGAGGAAGAACACCTCACCTTCCACCTCGGGAACATACAACCAAATAACATCCATATTGATTTCATCAGTTTCCAAATCTCCCCTCACCCCACCTCATCCCAGATCCAACTCTCTAACTCAGCACTGCCCTCTTGACCTGTCCTACCTGTCCATCTTCCGTCCCACCTATCTGCTCCACCCTCCCCACTGACCTATCAAAATTACCCCACATTTGCATCCACCTGTTACCATCCTACCTAACATCCCCCCCATCACCATCCCCACTCCCATCCCCCATTTATCTCTCAGCCCCTTTCCCCAATTCCATTGCATTCCTGATGAAGGGCTTATGACTGAAATGTCGACTTTCCTGCTCCTCGGATGTTGCCTGGCCTGCTGTGCTTTTCCAGCAACACACTCTTGACACTGATCTTCAGCATCTGCAGTCCTCACATCCTCCCTTTTCACAAATTTTGTCTGAAATGCTCCAGCACTTTCTGTTTTTATTTCAGATCTCCAACAATGATTTTTTTTTCTCTTAAGTTTAGGTCTGATCATGGTCTTTTTTTGAAACTTGTTTGGTTAATACATCATCCATATGGCATATTACAGCAATAATGGCTTACAATGTGTCAGATATTATTGCCCAGAAAACATTTCTGGAGCAGATGACTTCCAAAAAGGCATCTCTTATAACTAGCACACCTTAAAGGTGCAATAAATATAATTACATCTGGGTGATGACTTCAGAAGGTTTGTTGCTAAAATCCACTTTTCCTATCCATTTTTTGAATGGGGTAGTTTTGACTTGTTTTGCTTGTTTCTTCATCCACTGAAGCTGTTGTGTGAATTATTAGATGGAATTAGATCCAGATAAATTCTTAATGAAAACATTACCTTTGATAAAGTAACCGTACTTAAACAACATCTTGTTGGTATAGTAACTGATAAAAGAAGGAAATTCTCCATCCTTGTCTGGTGTGGCCTACATTTGAGTTCAGAAGTCAACTGAAAGGTATCTGTTCACTTCAAACATTCAATGTGCTAGTGAACTCCACGTTCTTACCACTCTGGGTTAAAATGTTTCTTCTCAATTTTATGCAGAATTGCTTGGTGATTATTTTACTTTGGTGGTCTCCAGTCATTCTTTTCTCCATAAAAGGAAACAGTCTTTTTCTTGGCAGTTGTTTGATAGTAATCTATGGTAGAAAACTTGACTAATTTATACCTTTTTGCTCAAGGGGTTGGCATCGGTTGTGGGATAATGTTATTATTCTGGCTTGCCAAGCCGACAAAGCACACATCTAAAACTTGTGTGGCTCTGATATCCACTATAAAAATATCACTAAGCTTTCATGGTGGATTTCACAGAATTGAACAGTTGACAGACTCTGTGACTTTAGAATCACACTGGGCTACTTGGTATTAAATGACACATTATCATTAAATACAGTAATCAAAATCTAAAGCTTTAAAACTATAAGACCATAAGAAGTAAACTATTCAGCCATTTGAAACTCCTCCACCATTCAATAGGTTTATTGCTGATCTGACATTCCTCACACCCACTCACCTGCCTTTCCCCCTTAATCATTGATTCCCCTCCTGACCAAGAATTTATCAATGCAATTGGTTTTGTATTGTGGAATACAGCATTACAGGCATAAAAAGGAGAGCTATCCTTCCTCTTTCTGCCAGTTTCCCAGTGAGAACCAACTGGGCAAAGTTAAAAAAAGGATGAATACATTCCTTACCTGCTTCTGCACTGTAGCTATCCTTGTCCTCATGTCTGCCAGCTGCTGGAAATACATGCCAATACGATTGTCAATTTTGCTGACTGGAGTATTTCCAACACCTACTGAGGGCTTTAAAAATAATAATGAATTTGCCAAGCACATTGAGTAGAAATAAATTGCTTTCAAGGCCATTGTCCATTTCAGAACTGCAAAAATGTGTAAGATCTTTAGGATTAAACCCAAGCCTAATCAATGCAGATTTTTATTTATGTTAAATCGGCCTGCCTGTTCGTATAATTGAGCCAGATTTACTTCAAACCGGAATTACTTGAAACACTAGTTATATTGCTCTCCAACTCACAATTCATTAAAATGCTCCAACAGTATGAGCAGCCCACAAACAGAATGCCAATAAAGCCTGGCTGTGTCAAACATTCAGATGTTTAATAGCTCTGATGCTCACATTCAGAGGGGTATGGATACCTGAAAATAAATCCAAAAGGTAAATAGAGTGTAAGATCTCCTCACCTCCTTGCACAAAGGTCAATCTTCTAGAAAATCAAGGATTCAAACTTTCACAGATAAAACTTCCTACCTTACACAGCAAGTGCATACTGTGAGCAAATATGTGACATATTGAATATAATAAGTTCTGGCTGACATTTAATAAACCCAGCAGATGCAAGAAATGCAGAAGGATATTCAATCATAAGTATCAGGTATAAAGTGGAATTATGATTTAGTGTTCTCAACACGAAGCTTTGTGCAATATAAATGAATGTCAAGGATATGTATGTAAATACAATATGTTTCAAACATTAATTTTGATGGATTGAAGATTGTATGAGCCATAAGCATTCAACAAACTTAGTTTGGACTAAGTGTGCTAAATTGTAAAATGTAAGATGCTTATAGAAATGCCAATATTATAGTGAACACTGTCCAATCAGTTGTAGCAAGCTACATGAAGAATATGACACCGTCTATTCTTTTACAATGATAAGCCTCAGCCAACTGTCAGAGGACTAATCCCCAATTGTGATAGTTATCTTAAATGGAAGTCAACATCTGAAGGACCTATACCCATCTTCAGGCATCAGCTTCAGGAAAGAAAAGACAAAAAGATTTTTAAAACAGAAACAGAAAATGCTGGAAAAACTCAGTAAGTCTGCCAGAATTTTTGGAATTTCTCGGTCAACATGACTGTTATGCTTTTATTTGAAAGAAGGAAGTTAGGAGGTTTTTGGGTATGTCCCTACACATTTTAAGATATTGTGAAAAGCAGATTTGTTGACAATTAGAATTGATTTTGCTGTTAAAGCAAGTTAATGCAGCTTCTCATTTTCTTGCACAAATTATGAACACAGAGGCAGTTTCAGAAATCTCTTGAAATTAAGCTTTCTTTAGATGCAAGGGCTGTACAGAAATAGATGCACTTACATAACTTTAAATCAAAATTTACCACAAAATGGACTAATGTATAAAAATGAGTCGCTTGTTCAGTGTATTTAATTTGTATAATATCAATTTATCCAGTGGGAGATTGGACACTGATCAAAGATAAGTTGCTTCACATTGCTCGATTGTGTTGGTTCATGCATTGATTTACTATTCAGTTATTTATGGGGCAGTTTGAACAGAAACCTGAGCAAAATAGCTACTTCTTAAAACTAACCAATTATAATGGTCATTTGCTTTGAGATTACCAATGACTCTGAGGAAAGAAACCCTCAACTATGATTTCCTCTTATTTACACTCAAAAATGAATACAACAGAAAGTATTTACTTGGGGGTGTGCTGAAATTTGGAAGAGTTTAAGAAACTTTTTTTGATACAAGCATCAGAATAAAAGGATTATAATGTGGATGAATTCAAGCAGCACATTGTGAATTTAATTCTGCTGTCTGGATTGAGTTACATAAATGTAAAGTTTGAGAGATGAATGCAGGCTTATCTGCTGTTTAATATAAAAGAAATGGCAGTAACTTGGTATCCAGGTATTATGAAGGAGCTTTTTCCTACAAGTTACATTTTCGAAGTAAGTAGTGAAAGTTGTAATGAACGACTGAATAAAAGTTACAGCTAAATTTAGGAATTTGTGTCTGCCCCATGGCTGCATGTTCTTGTACCAGTTCATTACAGACTCTCTAATGTAAGATGCACATCGAAGATCTGATGCACAATTGATGACAGTCAGTGGGTGGGCAAATGTTTTGATGAATTAGTCAGTAACTGGGTTGAAAAACAATACTTCCGATAAACAGATTTATCAATGTGCAGCCACAAATTATGATGAACTTTAGGACTTCATTTTATTATGAAACTAGTACAATACAACTCTACCTCAAGAAAGTTGTAAAAGCTATTGCTTAACAAATTATTGGATACAATTTGATTGATATTCAAATCCAGTACTCGAGAAATACTGATTTAGATTCGATTACATTACAGTGTGGAAACAGGCCCTTCGGCCCAACAAGTCCACACCGACCCGCCGAAGCGAAACCCACCCATACCCCTACATTTACCCCTTACCTAACACTACGGGCAATTTAGTATGGCCAATTCACCTGACCCTGCACATCTTTTGGACTGTGGGAGGAAACCGGAGCACCCGGAGGAAACCCACGCAGACACGGGGAGAACGTGCAAACTCCACACAGTCAGTCGCCTGAGGCGGGAATTGAACCCGGGTCTCAGGCGCTGTGAGGCAGCAGTGCTAACCACTGTGCCACCGTGCCGCCCTCGAACTGGTGTAGTTACTCTTCTTCACGTTCTGGGGCAATAGATTTCCATTTCTGTTGTAAATGATGCACAAATAACCACCATCAGTGGATGAAGTGACAGAATGCTACCACCAAACTATTGTTGTATACTGGTCTGAGGGCATATTTGGTTGAAGTGGTACAGTATGAACCACTATTGAGTCTTAACAAGACATGTTTTAGCAACAAGATATTGGTTCATTACATGATATCATGCAATAGTCTGAGTTACATTATCTTAGTTATTATGTTTAACTAGCTAATCAAGGGACAGCACATCTGTCTCCACTGGGGTCTTGGATTAGAGTGGTGCTGGAAAAGCACAGCAGTTCAGGAAGTATCCAAGGAGCAGGAAAATCAACGTTTCGGGCAAAAGCCCACGATTTTGCTGCTCCTCGGATGCTGCCTGAACTGCTGTGCTTTTCCAGCACCACTCTAATCCAGAATCTGGTTTCCAGCATCTGCAGTCATTGTTTTTTCCACTGGGGTCTTGAGCTGGACTCCTTTTTTTCTGACCAAAAACTGAAATTTATCATCAGACTGAATGGAACTTAATGCTGTCTCACACATTAACCATTTTGAAACATTACCTGTTTCAACATCTCCTCAAAACTTCATTTCTCCATAGCTAACATTTATACATTTGGATACGTAACTGGGTGGCACAGTGGCTCAGTGGTTAACATTGCTGCCTCACAATGCCAGGGACACAGGCTTGAATCTAACCATGGACTAATGTCTGTATGGAGTTTGCATGTTCTCCCCATGTTTGCATGGGTTTCTGCTGGGTATTCTTGTTTCTTTCCACAGTCCAAAGGTGTGCAAGTTAGGTGGATTGGCCATGCTAAATTGCCAATTGCCCATGGTGTTCACGGATGTGAAGGTTAGCTGCCTTAGTCATGGGAAATGCTGGGTTACAGAGGTAGCGTAGGGGGATGGGTCTGGTTGGGATACACTTTCGATGGTCAGTGTGGACTTGTTGAGCCAAATGGTCTTTTTCCACACTGTGGAGATGCTGTGGACTGCATTTACACTTCCCACTACCCCACCACTCATATTCCTGACTTTATAAATTCAGGTATTCTAGAGGTTTCACAATTTTTTAAGATACTGCTTTTGGTCTTGGAAGATTGGTGTGTCTTGGGATTGAGAACTTTGGACCTTGATTCTGATCTTGACTTTCATTGGTCTGTAAACCTTGCTATGTCATACCTGTCAAAGCACATTGACATTTCAGACAGAGTTTAAAAGCTGTCAGTACTACACATTAATTAGCTCTTTTGCACAGACACATGGACATGCTTGTCAATAGGAATCTGTCCAAGGTGTGGAGGAATCATAGCTTGCTGTACAGCACATTGGATGTCGATCTAACACCAACAGCATGTACCAGTTTTCACGACAATACGCTGCAACCAAATGGCCATGTCGGAAATGAGTTGTGACTCATGCTCAGTCCAGTTAAGGGTGAACATAGTTGACCAAGAGTTATGGTCCCATCAGCCACCAGTGCAGCCACTCGAACTTGGCCATGATCATTTGTCTGCTCTGCTGGGCAAGGTCAGAGGTTACATCAGACTTGAATTGAGGGAGGGGGTAATGGTCAGTCCTGTAGGGCCATTACAAGAAGTTTAGGGGAATTATGCACCATTAGTTGAGGAACTGCAAAGATAGCAGTGAGGGCTTTTGCTGTCCATGCTTGACTAATTTCTGTATTAAAAACATTTTACCCTAGTGCTCTTGTTGGTGTGACAGACAAAGAGACACAGAACTTCTTCAAGTTGATTTTATTAACAGAACATTTCTCATTAAAACACCATGCGATCATTCCCCAAATTCTATTATATTTACTCTCCATCCAGTTCTATCTGTCTGAGAAAGGCTATTACTCACAATGATCCATGTGTTTGATGTGAGCCATTAGAATCTTGTTACTCTCCAATGTAGGGCTGCCTCTCTTCTACAAAGTTGTTTGGGGCAGAACTTCTCCTTGGTCTTCGTGGGTTGCCACATGGTCTTCTACCATGAGTCTCATTGTGAGTCTTCACTGAGGAGCTGGTTTCCATGTGGAGTCAATAGAGTCCAGAGCAGGTCAAAGGATCCAAAATGTTTACACCAGAGCTGTTGTCATGCTGGGGAAGTGTATGGTGCAGACCTCAAGCACCGGCTGGAAATTAAGGTGCCAGAAAGTCTGATTAATACTTCTCCAGTACATAACACTCAGACTGTTTGAAGCTGGTTCCCCAAAACCTTTGTGACCTCTTTGACCTTGATTTCCACTATTCTCTGTAACCAAAATTTCCTGGCTGCTGTCTAATTTACTTTGGCCAATTTTCTGTCAGGCCCAATTCTCTCAGCAGTGTGTCAATTTATAGTATCAAATTTTGGATTCATGGTCGCTCAACCACTGTCTGGTCAGATATGTCTAGATGTTGCCCATCAAAGTTGGTCAGAGGTTTTGGACAAACATACTCCTGAGGGACTGTGCCTTGATTCACTGAAGAGGATACAAGTGAGTGTCTATATGTTTAGAGAGAGATTAACACAAAAGAGTTGGAAGTGTCAAGACTGACAGGGAAAGCAATGATGAGCAGAGAAGGGAACAAGAACAGTGACAGATAGAAACTCAAGGTGTACGGAGGTCAGCAGATCAACATTGGTGGACATGGCTGGGGTGTTATTGGAAGCAACCACTACTGTGATTTTCACAGGGGAACCATAGTGATAGCATCACTGAGCATCACTAAGGTCCAATGTTTGGGATTAAGGATAGGGAGGATAAATGGAAGTGGGTTGTTGGGATAAAGATTAAGGAGGACATGGAGGTTCTGCGCATAGGGTTTCTTGATGATGGATGGAGCCTGCTGCTGTTGATATCTACCATGAGATGAATTCCCGTTCTCAGTTGTTGTCCTCCATGTATGGGGAATGGGGCAGTGTAGTGGTAAGTAGACTAGCAACCCAGAGCCCCAGCCTATTGTTATGAAAGACATGGGTTTGAATCCCAGCATGGTAGAGGGTGGAATTTGAATTCAATAGAAATCTGGAATTAAAAGCTTATCTGTTGATGACCAGTTGTTATGGAAAAGAAATTCAGGTTCATTTGAGTCCTTTAGAAACTTAAATCTGTCAATCTCACCTGATCTGACCTATATATGATTCCAAACCCACAGCACTGAGGCAGACTCTTAATTGTCCTTTGAAATGGCCTAACAAACCCATTCAATTCAAGGGTATAATGGATCGGTGATAGATGCTGGCCATATCACATGAACAAATAAAAAATAATACAAAACAGAAGTACAATGCCCAGGGTGGGTGGAGTCAATGTCAGTCTGCTGGACACTAGGACAGTGAAGGGCAAATGCATGAAGCCTGCATCTTCAAACTCCTGCTACATTTCACATGATTATTTCTTCCTTCATTTTCATTACGAGCAGAAAGGACTTGGTTAGGCTGCAAATGCTAGTCAATGGTGATTTGCACTTTGCCTTTGGCATTTGCAAATCTCATGTAGTTATCTTGTTGATGCAGGATTTAATGGCAATGTCATAAAAAGAGGTGAATACTGGCCAAAAAGCATCCAATCACTTGTGACACTGTGGAACTAATTTAACATTGCTTCATTATATATCATTGAAGTCTGACAATAGACTCCACTTAATGTAATGAAAACTTGAATGATTGACATAGGTCTGGGAAGGGAAAGGGATTGGAAATCATTAGGCACTCCCTTTTTGATGCGAAGTGTTGGACACGCAACTAGTGTGGCAACTTCACCAAGTGCACATGGTTGGGATGAAAACAGGGCTGTTTATGATGAGGTTTCACTGCTGGGGCTGGTCTGGAGAGTGCCCTCCAGTGTAGCTTAGACAATGATCTACATCATCATGGTGTGCTGTGCTACATACAATTGGAGAAAGCAATGAGATGATATGAGAGATGTTGAGGAAATAGGAGAGTAGGAGCAGTCTTCTGAGGAGGAAGCTGTCTTTGTGCTGAGCTACATTGGGTGCTCCAAGCTAGATAGGAACCTGATTGACACCTGCTTCTCGTCAATGAGACCTGGGAGCAAAAAACCATCACGTAATACAAAATAGTTATAATGATGATGCCAGCAAGTGGTTTGTATTGTGGTGGTGAATGGCAACCTCTATCCATTTTACTTGACTTGACTTCACTTTTGCTGGTTATGAATAAAAGCTCATGTTTGGAATTGTCTGATTGTTTGCCAGTTTCCCAGCTGGACAATGGCAAGAGACAGGTCTACAGTGGGCTTTGAGGATAGAATTGTTGTGACTTTAATGCATTTAATCCTGACATTTAAATCTCTTCTTTTGGTAAACTTTTATTTCTGTAAATGGTAATTTTATTTTTGCTTCACTTTACAAGCTTTTAAACTGTGCAACTCTTATGTTTCTTTAAAAAAAAGATTATTATTGCAACATTGTTTGATTTTCTCCTGATAAATCTCAAAATTATGCAAACAATGATATATCCCTGTACCACTCACTAGGGATCGTTATTCCTTTTGCAGGTAAAATGGAGGCTTTCCTTTCTTCTATAACCAATATTTTGCAAACAAAATGGTAACTTTCCCACTTTTCACAATCTAAAATAAAATGCATATTCACTCCAAAGATTTCTAACTGGAATTGTGTATTTATAGCCCTAATAAATCTTCCTGCCAATGATTATTGTTTAAATCATTACTCAACTACTCTGATCACAATCCTAAAACTCTTCTAACAATGTTCCTCTAATCTACTTTGTCTCTATTATCTTTTAAGTTGCCATTCGGCTCCAGTAAATATGCCCATGAGTTTCTGGATTCTGCAGCCTCCACATAAATTAAATCTTTGACCCTTGACTTTACTACTGCAGCTGTACCTTGTGGTATGCACTCACTATGTCAATGATGCTCATAATGAATACTAAGTACTCCTTTCTTAACTACTACTTTTCTCAGTCTGGACCTTTGCTTCATTAACTTAAGAGATTTTCAACTTGCCTAACATGATTTTAACTTTACTCACAGAGTTCTGAAATGGTTGCTTGCCAGCCAAGCCTTGTAGTGATTGCCCATACAGATTCTTTTTCTCCAAGGACTACATATAGTCTAGGTATGATTTGATTTTGAGCACTTGCTCGCCCACGCTGCCCTATCACATCTGATATCTAGCTGGAGTGCTGCATATACCATGTTATTGTTTCCATGATTTCTGCTGACTGTTTGTTTGTTAAATATTATTAAAAATGAGACAAGTCAAAACTTTTTGTCTTACACTCATTGGGATTAATAGACGAGAAAAAGAAAGATGTGCATCAATTTATACTTCATCAGAAGAGGGGACTGATTGGTTTGGCCACCATTAGCATGGAGGTACAATACGAGCAGTTAACTGTCAATCTTGGTTTGCTGACTTGCCAGGTAACTTTGATTGGTCGGGATGTTGCCATGAAATTGCAGCAGGTGTTGCCAGTTGTAATTATCTCTTAGTTTTCAAGGAAGTGGTGAAATGTATGAACAAATTCCTTTTACTGACATAAAATACCATTTTCAGTATTAATATAGAATTGGTTACGACACTATGCAATAGTTCCATTCTCGGGTGATCTTGTTTTTTCAGAAAATTGTGCAATAGCCACGCTATTTAAACTAATAGGGCTGGAATTGCGTTATAACCAATACAGATAAAGAAGGTTAGTGTTTTATAAATAACAGTATAAATTCTTCAATCACATTAAAGCCAATTCGCATTGAAGAAACATATTTTATAGCAGAACTGATTGTATGCGGTTTGTGGTACATTCATATGCCTCATGCTGTGAGCCTGATTGTAGGTTCTCTGATGAAAATGCAATTAAACATAATGATCCAAGGCAGATGTGGGTCTTACTGGAGCTGCAGCGCTCTGTCACTGGGTCCCTGCTAATTGTGCTTCAATGGAAGTTCTGACGTTGACCATCAAGTACTGACTCATAGTTTAAACCACAAGTGAGTGAATACAATTGGTCATCATTTCTATGATGGAAATCTATAAGCAAGGTTTGTTTGATTTTGGATCAGTTGTGTGTAAATGTACAAGGTTACCTTACTGAAATAAACCTGAAAAATCAATAAGAACAGATGATATGATTGAGTTTGGGAAGCAGAGTGAACATTGGTAGAAGAGGGAGGAAGAGATGACGTTTAAACCAGTTTATTTTAACAATTTGATGTAAAATGTGAACTCATGATATTGTTTAAAATTAAAGTTGACTAAATCAGTTATCAGAAGACAAAATGTTGCCAAATACTTGAAAGCTAGTCTTTCTTTTATGTAAGATGAGAGAGGCACAGCAATGGGATTTTTTTAAAAAACTTTTCACTGATTAAATTTAAGAGACTAATTGTATCATGATTCTATCATTGTAAAACAACATAACCTTTGAATTCTCATTGGAATAGCACAGGAAATCCATAAGAATATTGTATATGTTTCAAGACAGAATAAGGGAGATTCTCATTCAGATCATTGCATTCTGCTCATTTGACTATATCAACTAATTAGCTGTCTATATGAAGAATATTCCAATTGAGTAAAACACAGTTAAAAACTATTTTGATATCATTTCTTCAAAATACAAATTAATTGCTATAATAGATTTTAACAACTCAAAGTCATTATGTCAGAGCAAAGTCTGGTTGCATTGTAAGAATTTGGTTAATTCTTTCACTGTTGGAAAGAAGTTGGAAGCTGTGAAATTATGGTTCAAAATATTATAATTTAAAATTTGTGAACTGCATATTTACCCTTTATTTTTGATAATGTTTTATTTTTTAAATGTTGCCAATTGTTGGGGTCAGTTAGTTCAGTTGTTTGGATAGCTGGTTTGTAATCTAGAGCAATGCCACAGCATGGATTTCTCAACCTCACCCTTCTGCTTAGATGTTTTGACCCTCAGGTTTAACCACTCTCAAAAATGAGAGAACAGATTTATGACTCTCTGGGATTATGGTGACTTTACCTATAGACGGTTATATTGTACTTGATATTTTATCATTTCTAGTTTACCTTATGTCCAAATACTATTGTCCATCTTCAATTTTATTTCTCCCCAAAATAAACTTTATTACTTGATACTCTGGAACTACGTACACTGATTTACATAAATTCCATTTAATAAAAATGTGAGTAGTCTATAGACTTCAGTACACCTTGCCTTTCTTTAATGCTTGAAATAATAACTCATACAGTCATAGAGTCACAGAGATGTACAGCATGGAAACAGACCCTTCGGTCCAACCAGTCCATGCCGACCAGATATCCCAGCCCAATCTAGTCTCACCTGCCAGCACCCGGCCCATATCCATCTAAACCCTTCCTATTCATGTACCCATCCAAATGCCTCTTAAATGTTGCAATTGTACCAGCCTCCACCACATCCTCTGGCAGCTCATTCATACACATACCACCCTCTGCATGAAAAAGTTGCCCCTTAGGTCTCTTTTATATATTTCCCCTCTCACCTTAAACCTATGCCCTCTAGTTCTGGTCTCCCTGACCCCAGAGAAAAGACTTTGTCTATTTATCCATGCCCCTCATAATTTTGTAAACCTCTATAAGGTCACCCTTCAGCCCCTGACGCTCCAGGGAAAACAGAGGCCTGTTCAGCCTCTCCCTAAAGCTCAAATCCTCCAACCCTGGCAACATCTTTGTAAATCTTTTCTGAACCCTTTCAAGTTTCACAACATCTCTCCGATAGGAAGGAGACCAGAACTGCATGCAATATTCCAACAGTGGTCTAACCAATGTCCTGTACAGCCTCAACATGACCTCCCAACTCCTGTACTCAATACTATCTATTTCAGACACAATGAATTCCAGTCTTTCTGACTTTTACGTTAAAATTTAAACACTTGTAACTAAAATCTCTCTTTGTTGAGTATTTTATCCTCATAAATATCAAGTAATCCAAAATAGATGAAAGGCAAGGTAGTTTGTTCAAAAGCATCACCATGCTGTTGCAGTTGTTTTCTCTTGTGTCTCTGTCTCCCTTTATGTTGGTTCACTTCCAACAGGATTTATGTCAACTGGAAACCTTGCTCATTTGTTGAAAGAAAAGTCTAGAATTTTATGGACATGATGGATATCCAATAGCCAATCAGAAAAGACCTTGAAACATTCACCTTTATAAAAAAGCTTGGTGCACTGTGTGCAAATGAGGCACTAGACAGACACAATGGTGGGCTATTTCCTGGGATCAAGGACCCAAATGTAAAGCCTTGCCCAGTGAGACTTGAATTATCAGATTGAGAAGGAGCATGAAGGTGGTGAAGTGGAGTTGCAATGGGATCAGCAGCAAGGCCAGATGTGTTGCCTGCCATTAAGTACCCCTTCCAAATGCCATATCCACGTAAGTGACATTGAGTATCTTTGAACAAGGGCCAATCTACAAGCTGTAAGCATGTACACCAAGGCTTTTACCCCCACATGGTAAAAGCCATGTCTACTGTTGATTTGTACCAGTAATGATGGGATGAAGCTTTCATGATGAGAAGGCTATCACACTTATCCACAGTGGATCTAATTGGTTTGGAGGTAGAAAGGTGACATGTTTCTGTCCCATTACTCTCCCACCTGAATAAATGCTCCTCTCTATCAATAAACACATCATAATAGTAGACACTAGAATCTGTCAAAGAATCCATGGTGGATCTGCTTAAACATCTAATTTGTTTATCAATAATATTGATCAACTTACAAACTTCAAATTTAATCTATAAGGCCTGAATTTTCATCATGATGGACAGACAAGTCAGATTTCATTATGCACGTATTGTGACAGTATAAGTAGGTATGTTGTTTGTGTATATTTTCAGGTATGCAGGGTATCTCTTGAGGAAGTAAGCTATTAGTTGTGAATTACTCCTGTAGCACCTTTGGTGGAGGGAAACTGCTGTTGGGTGGAGTTAGGACATTCTTTGAGAGAGACAAGTTAACCTTTTGGGTGAAGACTTGTGCCCCTTTGGATTGGGAAAAGTAGATATGTTTGTATATAATCCATTTATAAACTCATCTGGAGCATCAAAATGCCAAAGAACAGTAAAAGCTGTCAAAGTTGTCAGAAAACTGTCAGTCATCAAGCGATTTAATTGTTTAAAATTTAAAAATGGATCATGTACAGAATTAAAATAAATCAATGCTCGCTGTTTCAGTTTATTTGTTAACATAATTCCTGAAGTATGTCAGTGTAGGATTTATGTGCATGACTGATTTTCCAACCAATATTATCCACAGTAGGTTGGCTATTCTGTGAACAGTTTGACTGTCAGGTCAACATGTTTATAATATAGGAATACTTGTTTTCATAACAGATGAGGTAAAGGAGTTTCAAAGTATTTTTTTATAAAATGACATTACCAACAGTCACACACTGTATATATTTCACATCAGCATACCTCCTAAGATCAACCTGCAGTGGATGATACCAGGTGACTTGACATGGAGAAGGAAGGGAAAACAGTGTTGAGTGAGAGGTATGTGTTTGTGTAAGTTGGCATTAAGTTGGAATGGGTTATAAGCAGCCATGGGGATGGATGGCAGTGTGGGCACAGTGGTATGGGAATTCATGGGTATCATGTAGTGAGGCAGAGAAGGTAGGAGAAACCATGGAGAATGGCTAGATGTGCTTAGGTTGGACTGATGATTTAATAGCCATGTTGGTATCAGAGTATGCAAGTGTTGACATGGGTGAGACACAAGGGAGCATGTGAGGAGTGTGAAGTGGAGCAACGTGGTCTCTGAGATAATCTTTTGCACATTGCCTAGGCACTGCATTTCACAGCCCACACGCTTCCCTCCACTGCACTAGCAGCCGCCACATTGTGTTTAATGTCACCCGGTGAAACTACCAAACAGCAACTCCACCCCAAAATGAAAGCTTAGACTTCTGAGACCTGTATTTTCAGGATCAGGAATGTGGAGCTGAGAAATGCACGTACCTTGTCAGTGAAAATGCAGGTCGAAATGTTTCAACCTTCTAACAATCATTATAATAAATTTCCAACCCAAGATTTTTATTAACCAAAGTAAATTTTTAAAAATCCTTGAGCATCCCAAATTCTAATTAACAACATAAGACGTTTAAAAAGAAATCAAAATATTAATTTATGTTGTTACTTTATATATGAAGTTAATATTGCCACTTATTTACAAAATAATTGAATCACAACATAAACTCAATATAATGCATGTTCACATGCATTAGTAAGTTAACTTTAATAATTTCAAATAGTGTAAAGCTTATACTTTGTATATAAACTGAGAATAAAGACCATGTGCTTTAAACAAGAAAAGGAAGATTTAATCATTTTCTTGTTGTTTTCTTTTGGACCCTTTTAAAGTGATTGCTATATCACTGAAGAGAATGTTAATTTATAGATAAAACCATCAAAATTCTTACACCAAAAGGGGTTAAGGAGAGGCAAGAATTCACAGCTTGTCAGCTCCACATAGTCAAAGCAGTGTTTAAAAAGACAATACTGAAAGATTTTTATCTAGCAGAGGTGCAGCAACCTAATGAAAAGGAATGAATGGAACATTGAGACTCAACATATCAACAGCTCAATTTCAATTCCAGATCCTTTTAGGACATATTTCTGCCAAACAAATAAACCATCATTAAATCTTTCATTTTCTTTTAAATATTAATTCTGAGAGTATAATCTTAAATTGACATGGTCCCACTCAAAAATCCAAGCTGCCCTTAATTTTTCTGTACATTCTGGAAAAATGGATCTCCAATAATGTGTTCTAAACTCTGAGTGCTAAATTGTTTTAACCTGATATCTCAAATATGAGGAATAAATCAAAATAAAAACCAAAAATGCTGAAGAAACTCAGCAAGTCTGGCCTCCCAACTTCTGTACTCAATACTCTGACCAATAAAGGCAAATATATTAAACACCTTCTTCACTATCCTATTTACCTGCAATTCTACTTTCAAGGAGTTATGAACCTGCACTCCAAGATCTCTTTGTTCAGCAACACTCTCTAGGAACATGCCATTAAGTCCTGCTCTGATTTGCTTTTCCAAAATGTAGCACCTCACATTTATCTGAATTAAACTCCATCTGCCACTCCTTAGCCCATTAGCTCATCTGATCAAGATCCATTTGTAATTTGAGGTAACCTTCTTTACTATTCACTCCACCTCCAATTTTATGGTCATCTGCAACCTTACTAATTATACCTAATATTTCCCATCTAAATCATTTACATAAATGACAAAAAGTAGTGGACCCAGCACCAATCCTTGTGGCACTCCACTGGTCACAGGCCTCCAGTCTG
Organism: Chiloscyllium plagiosum; assembly: GCF_037043375.1. NCBI lineage: Eukaryota > Metazoa > Chordata > Chondrichthyes > Orectolobiformes > Hemiscylliidae > Chiloscyllium > Chiloscyllium plagiosum. Next base: position 57,463,127 of record NW_028270139.1, on the reverse strand, counting down.
ACAAGTGACCCTCCACTACCATCTTCTGTCTTCTACCTTTGAGCCAGTTCTGACTCCAGATGGCTAGTTCTCCCTGTATTTCATGAGATATAATCTTGCTAACCAGTCTACCATGGAGAACCTTGTTGAATGCCTTACTGAAGTCCATATAGATCACATCTACCACTCTGCCCTCATCAATCCTCTTTATTACTTCTTCAAAAAACTCAATCAAGTTTGTGAGACATCATTTGCCACATGGAAAGCCATGCTGACTATCCCTAATCAGTCCTTGTCTTTCCAAATAATGGAAATCCTGTCCCTTAGGATTCCCTCCAACAACTTGCCCACCACTGATGTCAGGTTCACTGGTCTATAGTTCCCTGGCTTGTCCTTACCACCTTTCTTAAATAGTGGTACCACATTAGCCAGCCTCCAGTCTTTTGGCCCCTCACCTGAATCTATTGATGATGCAAATACTTCAGCAAGGGAACCAGCAATCACTTCCCTAGCTTCCCACAGAGTTCTAGGGTACACCTGATCAGGTCCTGGGGATTTATCCACTTTTAAGTGTTTCAAGACATCCAGCACCTCCTCCTCTATCATGTGAACATTTTTCAAGATGTTACCATCTATTTCCTCACATTCTTTATTTTCCATGTACATCTCCACAGTAAATACTGACGCAAAATACTCATTGAGTATCTCCCTCATCTCCTGCAGCTCCATAGGTTGTCTTGCTGATCTTTGAGGGGCCCTATTCTCTCCCTGGTTACATTTTTATCTGTAATGTATTTATAAAAACCCTTTAGGATTCTCCTTAATGCTACTTGCCAAAGCTATCTCATGTCTCTTTTTTTGCCCCCCTGATTTCCCTCTTAAGTATACTGTACTCCTACTGCTTTTATACTCTTCTAAGGATTCACTCATTCCCAGCTATCTATTCCTGACATGTTTCCTTCTTTTTCTTAACCAAAACCTCAATTTCTCTAGTTGTCCAGCATTCTCTACACCTACCAGCCTTTCCTTTCACCCTAACAGGAATATACTATCTCTGGGCTTACGTCATCTAATGTTTGAAGGCTTCCCATTTTCCACCCGTCCCTTTACCTACGAACATCTTACTCCAATCAGCTTTTGAAAGTTCTTGCCTAATGCCGTCAAAATTAGCCTTCCGCCAATTTAGAACTTCTACTTTTAGATATGGTTTAGCCTTTTTCATCACTATTTTAAAACTAAAAAAATTATGGTCGCTGACCTCAAAGTGCTCCCCACTGACATCTCGGTCACTTACCCTGCCTTATTTCCCAAGTATAGGTCACGTTTTGCACCTTCTCTAGTACACACATAATAAATTCCTCTCCATCTAAACCCTTAACAGTGGCAGTCCCTGTCTATGTTTGGAAAGTTAAAATCCCCGACCATAATCTCTTTATTATTCTTACAGATAACTGAAATCTCTTTACAATTTTCTTTCTCAATTTTCTGCTGACTATTAGGGGGTCTATAATCCCAATAAGGTGCTCATCCCTTTCTTATTTCTCAGTTCCACACAAATGACTTCCCTGGATGTAATCCCAGGAATATCCCAGTGATGCTATCCCTTATCAAAAACACCACTCCCCCTCCTCTCTTGCCTCCCTTTCTATCCTTCCTAAGACCATAAGACCATAAGACATAGGAGCGGAAGTAAGGCCATTCGGCCCATCGAATCCACTCCGCCATTCAATCATGGCTGATGGGCATTTCAACTCCACTTACCCGCATTCTCCCCGTAGCCCTTAATTCCTTGTGACATCAAGAATTTACCAATCTCTGCCTTGAAGACATTTAGCGTCCCAGCCGCCACTGCACACTGCGGCACTCAATTCCACAGGCCCACCACTCTCTGGCTGAAGAAATGTCTCTGCATTTCTGTTCTGAATTTACCCCCTCTAATTCTAAGGCTGTGTCCATGGGTCCTAGTCTCTTCACCTAACGGAAACAATTTCCTAGCATCCACCCTCTCCAAGCCATGTATTATTCCTGTAGTATTTGTGTCTTGGAACATTAAGCTGCCAGTCCTGTCCATCCCTGAGCCATGTTTCTGTAATTGCTATGATATTCCAGTCCCATGTTCCTAACCATGCCCTGAGTTCATCTGCCTTCCCTGTTTGGTCTCTTGCATTGAAGTAAATGCAGTTTAATTAATCTGTCCTCCCTTGTTCTCTGCTTTGTCCCTTCCTGCCCTGACAATTTGACTATACCAGTCTTAGACTGATCTCTTTCCTCACTATCTGTTTGAGTCCCACCTTCCTCCCACCTCACCTTCCACCCCCCACCTTACTAGTTTAAATCTTCTGAGCAGCTCTAGCAAATCTCCTTGCCAGTAAATTAGTCCTCTTCCAATTCAGGTGCAATCCATCCTTCTTGTACCGGTCACCTCTACCCCAATGATCAAAAAATGCAAACGCTTCTTCCATGCACCAGCTCCTCAGCCATGCATTCAACTGCTCTATTCTCTTATTCCTACCCTCACTAGCTTGTAGAACCAGGAGTAATCCAGATATTACTACTCTCCAGGACCTCCTTTTTAAATTCCTGACTAACTTTCTATATTCGCCCTGTAGAATCTCCTTAAACTCTTCCTAAACTCCCACATCCGATAAGAAGAGCACATCACTTTTTTAAAGGCCATTTTGCTCCTTCACAATCTGCAGACTCAGAAAATAGCACCATCTTTTTGTTCTAAAAAATAGTGCTCCCGGCTAACTTAGTACTTACGGTTTATATTTTAAAATTTAATCAAGAGACAAATTTCAAAAAAGTATAATCAAGAAAGAACCCACTTTACTCACTACTATAGACTTGCAGCAAGATTACACATTAAAAACTGTGCACTTATCTATTCCTGTGCTGTGAGCTCTCCCACACAGGTTCCTCTAAGATCACTTGTGAAATTTATTGTTTGTTAAGTTTTCCTAGACGCACTCCAATGTCCAGAAATACATGGACTCAAACAGCAAAGGCAGTCACTGCGCAGATTGACTACTGTGTCAGTTAGCAGTGTAGGTTTCTTTCTTTCTCTCCTTCACTGGCTATGTACTGCCTTTTGTCTGTCCTCCCTTTTAAAAGTGCAATTGTTTTGGCTTTGTTTTTCTCCAAAGTTCCAAAACAATGGAACAGCACATAAAACAATAATTGCTGCTCCTGGAATTCAAGGAAATCACCTCCAACACCTAAAATACCTAAAAAAAAGGAGCAGCTCTTACTGCCACAATTTTTTTTCCGTCCTCCATCTTGGACTAACTGTAAAGTCTCCAAACTGAAAATGAGGAGTTGTTCCTTTAGCTTGCATTGAAATTTATTAGGACACTGTGGTAGACCCTGAACAATAATGTTAGCATTGGGGATATGATGGTTATTGAGATGTAACACAACTGGAAGGTTGAGGCCTTTCTTCCAAGCAGAATAAAGGTATTCAATAAAGTGGTTACACAATCTTTAAACAAAATGAGTTTTCAGCATGTTTAAAGGTCCACTGTAATACAAATTTATACACATATTGAACACACAACAAACCTGAAACAACGTCAATGATATGATCTCAAACAAGAAAAAATGCCTAGTTCTGTGTGCAGAAGTAAAATTACTCCATGCAAAAAAGTAACAGGCAAAAAAAGCAACACCTTCCCTGAATAATTCACACCCTTATCCAAAATGTACAAAATTAATCAAGAAGCTTTCCCATATGCATAGATCTTTCCTTACCACAGCAATTTAACTTATTTTAATTTATTTCTTTCCTTCTTTTCAGCTTGTCTCAGGTATGTCTAATATTTCTAGGATAGTACTCCCACATCAGTCAGGTTTTCTTTGAACTATCCAAAGACTTCCATTTCTTCATATTTTTAAAAAATCTTAAAATCAATCCTTAATTATTCTAAACTGAAACCAAGCTCATATCTTTTAATGTTTTCTCTCTCTACCCATAAATTTTTCAATTAACGCTCCAGGAGGCCTTCAGGCAATAGTTCTTTGATAAAACCAGTTTAAAATCATGCTTCTTGGAAGACTAGCTAGTTAATTTTTACAAACACTTTTACAAGCATAGACTAACACACATATTCCACTGGTTTGAAATCAAAACTCTAAATGAAACTAATACATATAAGCCACGCATTTTACATCACTGTTCCTCCCTAACAGCATTATAATTGCCTCCACACCATTTTAAAAAGGTCAGGACTTATGCAGTTAATGGTAGAACCATGGAGAGTGTTGCGGAACAAAGAGACCAAGGAATACAAGTGCACAGTTCCTTGAAAATTGATGAAGAAACATTTGGCACGCTTGTCTTCATTGGTGTGAACATTTAATATAGGAGTTGGGAAATCATGTTGCAGCTGTATAGGACATTGGTGAGGCCACTTTTGGAATGCTGTGTATAATTCTGGTTGCCCTGCTGTAGGAAGTTTATTGTTAAACTTGAGAGGATGTAAAAAAGATTAACAAGGACATTGCTGGAATTGATGGTGTGAGCTCCAGGCAGAGAATGACATTTTTCCCTGGAGCATCGGAGGCTGAGGGCTGACCATGTAGAGGTTTATAAAATCATGAGGGGCACGGATAAGGTGAATAGCCAAGGTCTTTTTCCTAGGGTGGGGGTGTCCAAAACTAGAGGGCATAGGTTTAGGGTAAGAGGGGAAAGATTTAAAGGGACCTAAGGGGTAACTTCTCCACACAGAGGGTGGTGCACGTATGGAATGAGCTGCCAGAGGAGGTGATGGAGTTTGGTACAATTATAACATTCAAAATGCATCTGGGTGAGTATATGAATAGGAAGGGTTTAGAGGGATATGGGCCCAATGCTGTCAATGCTGGGACCATATTAGATTGGGATGATTGATTGTCACAGACTAGTTGGAACAAAGGGTCTGTTTCTATGCTATGTGACTCTATGACTCTAAAGCCATTCACCATCACCACCAACCTTTCAAGGGCAGTTAAGGAGGGCAATAAATGTTGGCTTAGCAAGTGATACCCACATCCAAGTGATAGACACATGGGCTGCCTATAACTGCCATTGCATTGCAACAATAATTCATTGGTCATGTAAAAGGAAAAAGATTGAGTTTGAAAGGGTAAGGATAAGATGATACAGAAAAAGCAGACAGTAGAAAATTTCTGTTTAATTAAGAGCAAAGAAATTTAAAGTTGGAGTGAACTGGTGTATAGCCAGAAGCAAAGTGTCAAAAACACTGAGGAAGAAGGCTAATAAGGATGTAAAAGCAATGAGCATAATTTGAATTCAGAATAGTGAATCCTGATGCCTCTTAGGGGACAGTTTTGATTTCAAACCAGTGGAATGTGTGTGTTAGTCTATGCTTGTAAAGCTGTTTGTAAAAATTAACTAGTTAGTCGTCCAGGAAGCATGATTTTAAACTGTTTTTAATCAAAAAACTATTGCCTGAAGGCCTTCAGGAGTGTTAACTGAAGGATTTATGGCCAGAGAGAGGAAACATTAAAAGATATGAGCTTGGTTTCAGTTTAGAATAACCAAGGATTGATTTTAAGTTTTTTTAAAAAATATGAAGAAGTGGAAGTCTTTGGACATACTTTCCAAGAAATATTAGATTTTTCAAGGTTTGGAGATGCCAGTGTTGGACTGGGGTGTACAAAGTTAAAAATCACACAATACCAAGTTATAGTCCAATGGGTTTAATTATAAGCACACTAGCTTTTGGAGCATTGGTCCTTCATCAAGTGGTAGTGGAGGGCTCAATTTGCTTTAAATTCTTTGTTAGGATTGAGCCTTCCACTACCACCTGATGAAGGAGCAACGCTCCGAAAACTAGTGTGCTTCCAATTAAACCTGTTGGACTATAACCTAGTGTTGTGTGATTTTTAGATTTTTCAAAGTAGCTAAGTAATCAAGTTATCTCAGTGAGAGAGTTAATTGTGACAGTCTCGACTAAGAGTATTGGGCGAGAAATCTGATTGTTAATTCAAAGCTGAGAGAGTCCAGAATCTCAGCTGTGTGAGAACTCATGGAAAAGGATTCACAGCTCACAAGATGGATACTGAGAATATAAAGTTGTTAGTTCCAAGCTTAGTTAAGTTAAATCAAGTACAGATTTTCATGCGGAAAGGAAATTCTTTCTAGCTTTGACTAGTTGTAAAACGATCATGTTCAGAAGTCGTTAAGTTTTATCTTACTATGTCTATTGAGATCTTCTGAACTCTGTTATATTTAGAAAACGTTTTGTAGTTCGTTCATTTCTTTATTATTTCCTTTGTGTAATAAATCATGAGTTTATATTTAAAACAAAACCTGTAGTCTGGTGTATTTATGTTTCAGTGAAAGAGCGTCACATTTCATTCTTTGAACAGGCTTTACAGTTATAACATCAGCTTGATCATAACACAGCACTGGGATGAACTTCCAAATGAAACACAGAACTGCTGGTGCTACAGATCTGAAACAAACAAAAACAGAAACTACTGGAGAGATTCAGCAGATCTAACGGTAATTGTAGAGGGAAAACAGAGTTAAGGTTTTGAATCCAGTGACCTTTCATCAGAACTGTTAGCCCTGTTTTCTCTGTGGGAAAATGTGAAGTTGTTCATTTTGGAAAGGAGAACAAAGTAACAGTATTATTTAAATGAAGAAAAGCTGCAGTAAGCTGCAATGCAAAGGAACTTGGGGATATTGGTACTTGAAACATATCAAGCTAGTACACAGGTGTAGCAGGTAAACAGGAAGGCTAATGGAAAATTGGCCCTTATTTCAAGGGGGTGAGAATATATGAGTCTTTCTGCAATGTACAAGATGCTGATAAGACTGCATCTGAATTAACGTGAACAGTTTGGTACTCTTATTTAAGGAATGATGCTATTTTGTTGGAGATAGTTCAGAACAAATTCACTAATAAAAAGAACAAAGAAAATTAGAGCACAAGAACAGGACCTTCATCACTCCAAGCCTACGCCAATCTAAATCCTCTATACAAACCTGTTGCCTATTTTCTAAGGGTCTGAATCCCTTTGCTCCTGCCCATTCACATACCTATCTAGATACATCTTAAATGGTGCTATTGTGCCTGCGTCTACCACTCCTGGCAATGTGTTCCAGGCATCCACTGGTCTCTGAAGAAAGAACTTTCTACGCCTATCTCCCCTAAACTTTTCCCCTCACCTTGAACTCGTAACCCCTAGTAATTGAATCCCACACTCTAGGGAAAAAAGCTTCTTGTTATCCTCCCTGTTATACTTCTCACGATTTTGTAGACCTCAATCAGGTCCCTCCTAAATGTCTGTCTTTCTAATGTAAATAATCCTAATCTACTGAACCTCTCTTCATAGCTAACGCCCTCCATAATAGGCAACATCCTAGTGAACCTCCTCTGTGCTGTTTCCAAAACATTCACATTCTTTTGGTAATGTGGTGGTGCAGTATTCCAAATATGGCTGAATCAAAGTCTTATACAACTGTAACATGACCTGCAACTCTTGTACTCAATACCCCTTCTGATGAAGGAACACATGCTGTATGCCTCCTTGACCATTCTACTGACCTGCGTTGCCATTTTCAGGGAACAATGAACCTGAACATCCAGATCTCTCTGTACATCAGTTTCCCCCAGGATTTTTCCATTTACTGTATATTTCACTCTTGAATTGGATCTTCCAAAATACATCACCTCGCATTTGCCCGGATTGAACTCCATCTGCCATTTATCTGTCCAACTCTACAATCTATTTATATTCTGCTGTATTCTCTGACAGTCCCTTCACTATCTACTACTCCACCAATCAGACCACCTATACTTTCCTCTAAATCATTTATGTATATCTCAAACAACAGGGGTCCTAACATGGATCCCTGTGGAAAACCACTGGTCACAAGCTCCATTTTGAGACACTGTTTGTTTCCTGCTGCCCAGCCAGTTCTCTATTCATCTAGCTAGTACACCCTGGACCCCATGAAACTTTACTTTCTCCATCAGCCTATCATGGGGAACCTTATCAAAAACTTTACTAACTCGATGTATAAGACATCTATAGCCCTTCCCTCATCAATCAACTTTGTCACTTTCTCAAAAAATTCTATTAAGTTGGTAAGACATGACCTTCCTTGCACAAAACCATGTTGCCTATCACCGATAAACCCATTTTCTTCTAAATGGGAATAGATCCTATCCTTGAGCACCTTCTCCAGCAGCTTCCGTATCACTGACATTAGGCTCACTGGTCCATAATTATCTGGATTATCCCTGCTATCCATCTTTCACAAGGAGACAACATGAACAATTCTCCAGTCCTCCGGGACATCACCTGTGTTCAAGGATGCTGCAAAGATATCTGTTAAAGTCCCAACTATTTCCTCTCTTGCTTACCTCAGTAATCTGGGGTAGACCCCATCGCACCTAGGGACTTGTCTACCTTAATGCCTTTTAGAATACCCAACACTTCCTCCGTTCTTATGCCAACTTGCCCTAGAGTAATCAAACATCCATCCCTGACCTCAACATCCGTCATGTCCCTTGCCTTGGTGAATACCAACACAAAGTACTCATTAAGAATCTCACCCATTTTCTCTGACTCCACACATATCTTTCCTCCTTGTCCTTGAGGGCCAACCTTTTCTCTAGTTACCCTCTTACTCCTTATATATGAATAAAAGGCTTTGGGATTTTCCGTAATCCTGTTTGCTAAAGATATCTCATGACCCCTTTTAGCTTTCTTAATTCCTCATTTCAGATTGGTTCTACATTCCCAATATTCCTCCAAAGCTTCGTCTGTCTTCAGTCACCTAGGCCTTCCTTTACCTTCTAAGCTAGTCTCACAATTTCACCTGTCATCCATGGGTCCCTAATCTTGCCATTTCTATCCCTCATTTTCACAGGAACATATCTCTCCTGAACTGTAATTAGCCTCTCTTTAAAAGCCTCCCACATATCGAGTGGTTTTCCCTTCAAACAGCTGCATTCCCCAGCTCCTGCCAAGTTTTGGTACAGTTGGCCTTCCTCCAATTTAGCACTCTTCCTTTAAGACCACTCTCGCCTTTGTCCATGAGTATTCTAATGCTTCCTAGGATAATCCTTGTATGAAAGGATTGTCTTCTGAGCGAAGGCTAAACAGGTTGTATCTGCTCATTGGAATTGCAAAGAATAAATGGTGATCTCATTGAAACATATATGATTATTAAGGACCTGAAACACAAAGGGGCTTATACATAAAAAAACTGAACTCGAGGGGTAAAATGACAATGGCGTCCCTTCACATAAAGCTAATATAAGGTCTTATTGTCACTTATTCAACACTTTCAACATCCATTACCTTCACCAATGACACAATGTGGCAGCAATAGCACCTTTGACACAGGATCAAAATTCTGGAACTTCTCTCCTAATAGGACTGTGGGTGGCCAAACCTAAAAGCTTTAGCAATTCAAGAATGTAGCCATCACTACCTTCTCAAGAGCTATTAGAAATTGGCAATAAATTCTGGCCTAGACAGAGTAGCCTACATCCTATAAACAAAGAAAGAAAATGTCTGGATAGAATGAGTGAATTTGTGATCACCTCCAGAGTGTTTTATTTTCTATATGATCTCACTCCCTGTTAAACACAGTTGCAACAGGCTAGTATACCTGGATCCCAAAAGGGATGAATTGCACTGTTGCTGAGAGAATATTGGAAAGAGATTTGCCCTTCCTGGCTGACTATGTCCAATTCCCTTAACTGGTGCCAGAGATTTCCTTTGACTTATTGTGCCAGGAACCAGTGATCTAAGGCTATCTCCCTTGACTTGACTGATGAATGTCAGCAAGTGAACAGACAAGCAATGCAGCTTGGTCCAGACCATAAGCTGGATGCATGTCCCTGAGTGTACCATCTCCTTGCTGCCACATTACAGTGATACTTACTGGTGCAGCCCAAGTACAAAGCATGCTGTAAGTCAATCGATGATGTGTCACAAGGGTTCTCAGAGGCTGTCACTGTCAGACACCAATGTCTGTGAATGTGAGTTATGTGGCTGTTGCCCTGCTCTGAGATGTTTGTGTCCAACATGGAATCTGATTGGAGCCAGGTACCAGCTCGGATGTCAGAGTCGAGAAGTCTCAATAATCAGTTTGGTAAGATAGGAGGCTGAATATTAATGAGGAGAATGTGGCATTAATTAGGCTTTTAACATTTTATAATTCTCTTCATTGGTAACTCATTGTTTTCTAGTAAGAATCTTGCCTCTTGGCAAATGAATAAATGATACCGGTGAGATGTTCCTGACGATGAGATTGACCTTTGTGGACTTCCTGCATGATTCTACTATAGATTTTGCCCTAGCCTATGCCACTCAGATCCTGGTAAGATTTTGCCCAATCTTGCATCAGAAAGTAGGAGGTGAAGATTTAAATTATTAGAAAGAACAAAGTAAGAGACTATTAATTTTTCAGCATGTTGACATAAAGAGATGGAAATAATGTGTAGATGAAATTAAAGAAGAATGATCGAAGAATATAGGATGACATTAATTTTGGAAATACAATGAAAGGTAGGAAAATGCCATATCGTAGACAAAGTTGTGGGCTTAGTTGCTAGAAATATGCATTGGCAGAATTTTTTTTTAATACAGAAGAGACATCAAAAATAATTCCCAGGCATCAGTACACTGTTACATAAAATTACATCAAAAATTACTTGCCTCAAACTACTGTCCTGATGTCACATTTAATGTTATCGCCATTGAGTATTATTTACATTTCAGCATTCCAAATGCACCCCTCCAGTGTTTAAAAGTATTGAAGATGCTTGCTTCTTTCTGATTATTTTTCTTCCCTGAAAGCAAATAAAAGAGCAATTTGGCTACTCTGAAATGACTATTGCTGTTCAAGTTCTTAGTTTCCATACTAGTGAATATGAAAAGAAAATATACCATGAAAACCTGTGAAATTAGGTATGCTAGCCTCCACTGCAGAAACAAGTCAACCAAAAATGCTGGGAAGGCATTTCCATTTCTTGACCTTCAGGTAAAACTAATGGGCAAAAAAGCAAAAGGAATTTGCAGCAGTGGGGAGTATTTCTGGAAGCAGAAAATGATAAGGCTGCAAACAAGTGACAGAAAGATTAATCACAGGTACAGATGAAATCACATCTCAAGTGGCAGTGTAAACATTCTGTACTTAATTGTTCAGTGTTTGATTATGAGTTGACTATTCTCTGTGCTGTTCATCAAGTTTGTGGGTGTGCTGAAAGCAGAAGTACACAATGGAGATGGATAACAATACAACAAACAGTATTTGACATGTGAAAGGTGAAGACAATATTTTCTCTAGTGCTCATGCATTTCAACCAACCTGAATCAAGGGACGTTGCAACAGATTCAACAGGAACTGTGATAAGACTATAAGACCACAAGACATAGGAGCAGAAATAAGGCCATTCAGCCCATTGAGTTTACTCCACCATTTAATCATGCCTGATAGGTTTTTCAACCCAATTTTCCTTTCTTTCTCCCCATAACCTTTGATCTCCTGGGCAATCAAGAACTTACCTATCTCTGTTTTAAGCTGGAATGAATTCCACAGATTCACAATTCTCTGGCTGAAGAAGTTTTTCCTTTAGCCATGGTTTACTAAAGAGGTTGAAGCTTTTGTCAAGAGGAAGAAGAAGGCTTATATGAGGTTGAGGCGTGAAGGCTCAGATAAGGGACTTGAGTGTTGTAAGTTAGCCAGGAAAGATCTAAAGAGAGGGCTGAGAAGAGCCAGGAGGGGACATGAGAAGTTGTTGGCAGATAGGATCAAGAAAAACCCTAAGGCCTTCTATAGGTATATCAGGAATAAAAGAATGATTACAGTAAGATTAGGGCCAATCAAAGATAGTAGTAGAAAGTTGTGTGTGGAATCGAAGGACATAGGGGAAGCACTTAATTAATACTTATCGCCAGCATTCACATTCGAAAAGAGCAATGTTAGTGAGAATACGGAGATACAGGCTACAAGATTAGATGGTATCAAGGTTGACAAAGATGAGGTTTTAGCAATTTTGGAAGCTCTGAAAATATGTAAGACAGTGGACCAGATGTGATTTGTCCTTGGATTCTCTGGGAAACCAGGGAAGAGTTTACATAATCTTTGGCTTCAATCTTTATATCATCATTTTCGACAGGGGTAGTGCCAGCAGACTGGAGGATAGCAAATGTTGTTTCCTTTGTTTAAGAAGGGGAGTCAGGACAACCCCGGTAATTATAGGCCAGTGAGCCTTACTTCGGTTGTGGGTAAGGTATTGGAAAAGGTTTAAGAGATTGGATTTATAATCACCTGGAAAGGAATAATTTGATTAGGGATAGTCAACATGGTTTTGTGAAGGGTAGGTCCTGCCTCACTAACCTTATTGAATCCTTTGAGAAGGTGACAAAACAGGTGGGTGAAGGTAAAGCGGTTGATGTGGTGTATATGGACTTCAGCAAAGCATTAGATAAGGTTCCACACGATAGGCTATTGCACAAAATATAGTTTCGGGATTGAAGGTGTTTTCGCGGTTTGGATCAGAAATTGGCTAGCTGAAAGAAGACAGAGGGTGGTGGTTGACAGAGGGACAGAGATCAGATGCAGAGCTGAGCTGAGAAGTGGCAAAAGGAGTTTAATGCGGAAAAGTTTGAGGTAGTTCACTACTGAAGAAACAACAGGAATGCAGAGTACTGGACTCATGGTAAAATTCTTGGCAGTGTAGATGAACAGAGAGATCTCGGTGTCCAGGCGCATAAATCCCTGAAAGATTGATAGGTTTGTGAAGATGTCAAATGGTTTGTTGACATTTATTGGTCGGGGGATTGAGTTTCAGAGCCACAAGGTCATGCTTCAGCTGTACAAGACATTGGTAAGGCCGCACCTGGAATATTGCGTGCAGTTCTGGTCACCGCATTATAGGAAGGAAGTGGAAACTTTGGAAAGGTTTCAGAGGAGTTTTATTCGGATGTTGCCTAGTATGGAAGGAAGGTCTTATGAGGAAAGGTTGAGGGAACTGAGGCTGTTTTTGTTGGAGAGAAGAAGGTTGAGAGGTGACTTAGTCGGGATGTATAAGATAATCAGAGGGTTAAATAGGGTGGACAGTGAGAGCCTTCTTCCTTGGATGGTGAAAGCAAACATGAGGGGACACAGCTTTAAATTGAGGGATGATAGATTTAGCACAGAAATTAGGAATAGTTTCTTCACTCATAACAGACTCCCTGATGTTAAGGCATCTAAATGGGCATTGGACATACATATGGATAATAATGGAACGGTGTAGATTAGATGAGTATTCGATTATTTTCACAGGTTGGTGCAATATCGAGGGCCTGTGTTGCGCTATAATATTGACTTTACTCTAAGGCTATGCCCTCAGGTCACAGACTCTCCTCCCAATGGAAACATCTTCCCAACGTCTACTCTGTCCACGCTCTTCCAAATTCGATACATTTCAATCAGATTTCCTCATCCTTCCAAACTCCATTGAGTATAGTCTCAGAGTCCTCAAGCAATCCTCTTATGTTAAGTCTTTCATTCCAATGCTCATTGTTGTGAATGTCCTCTGGATCCATTCCAGGGCCAATTTCCTGAGGTATGGGGTCCAAAATTGCCCACAATATTCTAAATGTGGTCCACCAGAGCCTTAAAGTCCCAGTTAGGGTGCTTGAGGGTTACAGAAGAGCCAGGAGAAGACATGAGAAGTTGTTGGTGGATAGGATCAGGGTAAACCCTAAGGCTTTCCATAGATATATCAGGAATAAAAGAATGACAAGAGTTAAATTATGGCCAATCAAGGATAATAGTGGGAAGTTGTGTGTGGATTCAGAGGAGATAGGGGAAGCACTAAATAAATATTTTTCGACAGTGTTCACTATAGAAAATGAAAATGTTGGTGAGGAAGATACAAAGATACTTGCATCTAGACTAGAAGAGATTGAGGTTCACAAGGAAGAGGTATCAGAAATACTGCAGAGTGTGAAAATTGACAAGTCCCCTGGGCCAGATGGGATCTATCCTAGGATCCTCTGGGAAGCAAGGGCAGAGATTTCTTAGCCTTTGGCATTGATCTTCGAATCATCATTGTCTACAGGAATAGTGCCTGAGGACTGAAGGATAGCAAATGTGGTTCCCTTGTTCAAAAAGGGTACAGACCAGTGAGTCTCACTTCAGATGCTGGTAAAGTGTTAGAAAAAGTTATAAGAGATAGGATTTATAACCATCGAGAAAAGAATAATCTGATCAGGGACAGTCAGCACGGTTTTGTAAAGGGTAGGTCGTGCCTAACGAATCTTATTGAGTTTTTTGACAAAGTGACCAAACAGGTAGATGAGAGTAAACTGGTTGATGTGGTGTATATGGATTTCAGCAAGGCGTTCGATAAGGTTCCCCACAGGAGGCTATTATACAAAATGCAGAGGAATGGGACTGTGGGAGACATAGCAGTTTGGATCAGTAATTGGCTTGCTGAAAGAAAACAGAGGGTTGTAGTTGATGGAACATGTTCATCTTGGTGTCTAGTTACTAGCGGCATACTGCAAGGGTCGGTGTTGGGTCCACTGCTGTTCGTCATTTTTATTAATGACCTGGATGAGGGCTTAGAAGGGTGAGTTAGTAAATTTGCGGATGACACTAAGGTTGGTGGAGTTGTGGATAGTGACGAAGGATGTAGTAGGTTGCAGAGAGACATAGGATGCAGAGCTGGGCTGAGTGGTGGCAAATGGAGTTTAATGTGGACAAGTGTGAGGTAATACACTGTGGACAGAGTAATTGGAATGCAAAGTACTGGGCTAATGGTAAGATTCTTGGGAGTGCAGATGAGCAGAGAGATCTTGGTGTCCAGGTACACAGATCCCTGAAAGTTGCCACCCACATTGACAGGGTTGTTCAGAAGGCATACAGTGTTTTGGCCTTTATTAATAGAGGGATTGAGTTCTGGAACCAGGAGGTTATGCTGCAGCTGTACAAAACTCTGGTATGGCTGCACTTGGAGTATTGTGTACAGTTCTGGTCACCGCATTATAAGAAGGATGTGGAAGCTTTGGAAAGGGTGCAGAGGAGAATTACTAGGATGTTGCCTGGTATGGAAGGAATGTCTTATGAGGAAAGGCTGAGGGCCTTGAGGCTGTTCTCGTTAGAGAGAAGAAGGTTGAGAGGTGACTTAATAGAGACATACAAGATAATCAGAGGGTTAGATAGGGTGGACAGGGAGAGCCTTTTTCCAACTATGGGGATGGCAAACACGAGGGGACACAACTTTAAAGTGAGGGGAGATAGGCATAAGACAGATGTCAGAGGTAGTTTCTTTACTTAGTAGTAAAGGTATGGAATGCTTTGCCTGCATCAGTAGTAGATTAGCCAAGTTTAAGTGCATTTAAGTCATCATTGGACAGGCAAATGGACGTACATGGAATAGTGTAGGTGGGATGGGCTTCAGATTAGTATGACAGGGCGGCGCAACATCGAGGGCCGAAGGGCCTGTACTGCGCTGTAATGTTCTATGTTCTATGTTCTATGCAAGTACATCCCTGCTTAGATATTCTAGTCCTCTCAAGGTGAATGACAACATGGTATTTGCCTTCCTAACTACTGACTCAAACTGCAAATTTACCTGAAGAGAAACCTGCACTTGGACTCCCAAGTCCCTTTGCACTTCTGAATTCTGAATTTTCTCCTTATTTCGAAAATAATCCATGCCTCTGTTCTTCCTACTAAACCGCGTGACATCACAATTTCCTATGTTTTATTCTACCTGCCACTTCTTTGCCCAGTCTCCAAATCTGTCTAAACCTTTCTGCAGACTCTCCACTTCCTCATACCAGCTGCCCCTCTACAAATCTTTGTAGCAGCTGCAATCTTAGCAAGATAGGAGCTGTACTGAAAACAGCAGATAAAGGGGGTGCAGTGGTAGTTTGACGCACAGACCTCTACACCGCTGAAGCCAGGCGCCAACTCGAAGATACCTCCTCCTACTGTCCCCTCGATCATGAGCCTACCCCCCCCATCACCAAACCATCATCTCCCAGACCATACACAACCTCATCACCTCAGGAGATCTCCCACCTACAGCTTCCAACCGCGTAGTCCTGGAACCCCGTACCGCCCGATTCTACCTCCTTCCCAAGATCAACAAAGCCTGACCACCCTGGCTGACCCATTGTCTCAGCCTGCTCCTGCCCCACCGAACTCATCTCCACCTACCTCGATACTGTTCTATCCCTCTCGTCCAGGAACACCCCACATACATTCGAGACACCACCCACATCCTCCACCTCCTCCAAGACTTCCGTTTCCCTGGCCCCCAATGCTTCATCTTCACCATGGACATCCAATCCCTCTACACCTCCATCCGCCATGACCAGGGCCTCCAAGCCCTCCGTTTCTTCCTCTCCCGACATCCCCAACAGTGCCCTTACACTGACACTCTCATTCGTTTGGCTGAACTGGTCCTATTCCTTAACAATTTCTCCTTCGAATCTGCCCACTTACTCCAGACCAAAGGGGTAGCCATGGGACCCGTATGGGCCCCAGCTATGCCTGTCTCTTTGTTGGCTACGTAGAGCAGTTGATCTTCCGTAGTTACACCGGCACCACTCCCCACCTCTTCCTCCGTTACATTGATGACTGCATCGGCGCCACCTCGTGCTCCCATGAGGAGGTTGAGCACTTCATCAACTTCACCAACACATTCCACCCTGACCTTAAATTTACCTGGACTATCTCTGACACCTCCCTCCCCTCCCTGGACCTTTCCATCTCCATTAATGACACTGACTTGACACTGACATCTTTTACAAACTCACCGACTCCCACAGCTACCTGGATTACACCTCTTCCCACCCTACCTCCTGCAAAAATGCCATCCCGTATTCCCAATTCTTCTGCCTCTGCCGTATCTGCTCCCAGGTGGACCAGTTCCACCACAGAACACACCA
This sequence comes from Chiloscyllium plagiosum, assembly GCF_037043375.1. NCBI lineage: Eukaryota > Metazoa > Chordata > Chondrichthyes > Orectolobiformes > Hemiscylliidae > Chiloscyllium > Chiloscyllium plagiosum. The sequence continues at coordinate 57,446,225 of NW_028270139.1, read as the reverse complement.
GATGGCCTCCTTCTTTAGAGACTGCAATTTCCCTTCCCACTTGGTTGAAGATGCCCTCCAACGCATCTCATCCACATCCCGCACCTCCGCCCTCAAACCCCACCCCTCCAACCGTAAAAAGGATAGAACACCCCCGGTCCTCACCTTCCACCCTACCAACCTTCGCATAAACCACATCATCCGCCAACATTTCCGCCACCTCCAAACGTACCCACCACAAGAGATATATTTCCCCCCCACCTTTTTCTGCTTTCCCCAAAGACCATTCCCTATGTGACTACCTGGTCAGGTCCACACCCCCCCCCCAATAACCCACCCTCCCGCCCTGGCACCTTCCCCTGCCACTGCAGGAATTGCAAAACCTGCGCCCACACTTCATCCCTCATCTCCATCCAAGGCCCCAAAGGAGCCTTCCACATCCATCAAAGGTTTACCTGCACACCCACCAATGTCATTTATTGTAGCTGTTTCTCCCGATGCAGTCTCCTCTACATTGGGAGACCGGGCACCTCCTCACAGAGCACTTCAGGGAACATCTCCAGGATACCTGCACCAATCAATCCCACCGCCTCGTGTCCCATCATTACAACTCCCCCTCCCACTCTGCCGGGGACATGCAGGTCCTGGGCCTCCTCCACCGCTGCTCCCTCACCACCCGATGCCTGGAGGAAGAACTCCTCATCTTCCGCCTCGGAACACTTCAACTCCAGGGCATCAATGTGGATTCACCAGTTTCCTCATTTCCCCTCCCCCCCACCTCACCCCAGTTCCAACCTTCCAGCTCAGCACCGTCCTCATGACCTGTCCTACCTGCCAATCTTCCTTCCCACCTATCCACTCCACCCTCCCCTCTGACTTATCACCTTCATCCCCACCCCCATCCACCCACTGTACCCTTTGCTACCTTCCCCCACCCTCTTCTCTGACCTTTCACCTCCATCCCCACCCCCATTCACCTATTGTACTCTTTGGTAACTTCTCCCCAGCATCCTCCACCCCCACATTTTATCTCTCTACCCTGGAAGCTTCCTGCCTCTATTCCTGATGAAGGGCTTTTGCCTGAAACGTTGATTTTCCTGCTCCTCGGATGCTGCCTGACCCTGTTGTGCTTTTCCAGCACCACTCTGATCTGGACTCTGTCACAGTATGTTGAAGGAAGTGAGCAACAATCACTTGCATATCATGTCTGTTTTTGAAAACTCAACACAAGACACTAAGTGGAGAGTGGGAAGCACTAAGCTACATCTACACTTGTGAACATTGGCACATGTATTTCTGTGGTAAAAAGCTCACTCTTCACCTTGATCACCAAGCATTGACCACGTTGTTAGTCATGTCAGGAACTGGTCATTGGTCATTGATCTATATGCATCTACAGATGGGCAAATTATCAATACAACTTAGAATTGCTACCTCCTAGTTTCTCACAGTTGAGTAGCTGACATACTTAGCTATATTATTATTGCAGATAGCATTATCACCAAATAAATAACAAATAAATAACATTCAAGTCCCTTTGATCATGTTGAGTTCACATGTGATTGTAAACCTTATTGTGACAGTGAAAAACAGAAAGCTGAATTGCTTACAGATACTGCACCAGAGGAAATAAGCCTGGACCCAAAACTAAATAGCCTTTAGAAATGGAGAAAAACCTGGCCTTGCACTGCAGAGTACATAATGAACTTGCATCTTTTGACGATACCTGCATTGTGTAGAACACATGTGGTTATTTTGAAAGTGCTAAAGCTATATCGTGTATATGAAAGACCTCTGGGCAGTGCTAGGATGAAACAATGATCCTGCGAAGTCATCTGTGTCCAATGACGAATTGATGCATGAAGAGTTCATTAGAAATTGCATAGCTTGTAGATTCCAAGAAATAATTGTCAAATCCAAGTCCAGTTTCTCTACAACTGATGCCATGGCTAATAAAACCACAAGCGTAGCATTTGTAGAAGTGAAAACAGACCCCAGCAAAGTATTTTGATTGTTGTTTATGATTTACTTATAACAAATGGTCAAAAATCCATACAACAAATTCTACAACCATTGACATTTCGACAGGCTGTTTATGGAGTAGGTTTTGCTGAAAACTATCATGAATGCCAATGGATCAGCTTGTTTCAGGAAGTTCTTAGCAAGCTAAAGAATTCACCACGATATACCACCATGATACAACCTAGGATCAAACAGTGGCTTCAAATGATTCAAGAGGGTAGTTAAGGACATTCTATGTGTTGGTGTGTCAAAAAAAAAGACATTTGAACAATCTATTCACATCCTTCTTCTCTCACACTACCACACATTCTCTGGCTCGGAAGTCACTGGCTGAACAAATGACTGGTCATAACTTCTGTGTGGCTCTACCCATTCTGAATCCATAACTGCTTTCGAACAAGGCAAAGTGAAAACACAAAGTCACAAGGTCAGCATAAGGTTTATTTCTACAAATGAACAAGTACAAGGAGGTTGAGATCTTCATGATTTTAGTTTTATTTTTCCCATTTTCAGGTTGGAACTGTGAGTTGAAGTTGAACCTTGACATTTGAGCAGCAGCTTATTTTGGAAAGAACAAAAACTCTGATGTTTGTTCAGGAGAACTGATCAGGAAAAATAATTGCAGGTTGATTGCTGCTCTCAGGAGACTAGCCTTTCCGAACTAGGATGAATTGTTCAGTGATTGGCTACTGGTTGAATGTTGAACAAGTCTATCAAAGGCAGAATGGTGCTGTCCAGCCAATCACAGAGCATGTTGCAAAACAAAGAGAGAACATAGTTGAAATTCGTTTGGTTTGGGCTTTGAGCTGAAAGCTGCTGGACTGGAACCTGTTTTCTGTTTTACTCTCTCTAGTTTTGTACTATTACAAAGAATTGTTGAAGTTTGTAAAGAAAGAGCTCTAATCTGTAAGACATAAGTAGCGTACAACCAACTGTGGAAGTTGTTTGCATGAATTGGTGACTTTGGAATTCAAGCAAAATCTAATCCTATGTGCCTGGAACACAACATATTATTCAAGGATTTCTGAACATCTACCACGACGTAAATCATCTGTCTCATTGATATTTTTACCCAAATCCGGAACCTCAAATTTGTAGAGGTCTGTAATCAACAACATTGTTATTTAAGGACAATTTCTGTCCTTTGAAAAAAATGGACATGCTGAATTCAATAAATGACTTAGTGTACACATTTGCTATTCATTATGGCTTAAAATAAGTTTCTTCAGAAGAAAGGTATAGAAGTTGATTGTTCCATTGTTCAGTGTTTGGTCATGTGTGTTAACTATTCTCTGTGCAGTTGAACAAGTTTTGGTGTCATTGGGGAAACAGACTCTAATCACAAGCAAGTAACATGGAAGAGTAGACATTTTAGAAAGCACTGTAGCTAAACTAAAAGGATTGATCCAGTACATGTGTATTAAGAAGTACAGTCATGGGGTGGAATAACATGAGCTATGGCGAAAAATGTGATAGAGGTCCAGTATCTCAATGTAGGAGAAACTCATCAAATCCCTATTGTGTGGAAGAGGCCATTCAGCCCATCAAGTCCACACTGGCTGTCTGAAGAGCATCCCAACCAGAACCGCCCCCCCCCCCCATCCTATCTCTGTGAGCCTGCATTTCCAATGGCTAATCCACCTAGCCTGTACATCCCTGGGCATTACAGGGCAATTTTGCGTGGCCAATCCTCCTAACCTACATATCTTTGAGCTGTGGAAGGAAACTGGAACAGCCAGAGGAAATCCATGCAGACACGGGAAAATGTGCAAACACCACACATGCAATCACCCCAGGATGGAATTGAACCTAGATCCCTGATACTGGAAGGCAGCTGTGCTAACCACTGCGCCACCATGCCACCCAATCCACTGCATCTTTTATGAAATTCCTGACTGTTGAGATGAGATTGTTAGTAGGTAGTTGTATGTTGTTTATTAACAGAGATTATTGTTTGTTAACTCATTAACTGCACATTGCACTTTATTAATATACAGCTTTCTTTCTCATCATAATCCCCGAGCAAACTAGACATCACAAATTCTCGACCTGGAAGTCAGAGCGGGAACCCGGCGACTTCAGCTCATCACTTGCTCTAAAGTTTCTTCAAGTTGGACACCAGGCTAAAACACCTCAGGGCGTGCTCCATGGGCAATAGACACACACATCACATGTTCACAAGCATTAGCACCTGATCTATGCCAGCCTTTAAGAACCTTCATGATACATCTCCAATCCATTTACAGTGGACTCCTGTACTTCTTGAGGCGTATCACCAACAATCATTTGATTGCTGCAGAAAGGACATGCCCCTGTCAGGGAGATGTCCCCAACCTCGGACTAGACCAGGTTACATGTCTAGGCTGTTCACTTGCTGACGAAATACTCATTCACTTTGAGCCTACCTGGATGTTCACAACATCCCAGCTTCTCTCTGCCTTGCCTTTTTGTACCTTGCCCTTAGCCAAAGAAACCACATTTACATTCACATTGGCATGTCAGTCGGTGTAGACTGAAACCCAGGAATCTTATCATGATTGTCACCAGTCATCACTCAATACAAGGAATATCAGTCAGGGGGTTTCAGCACAATAAGTCATGGGCAGCCTCTGATACCAGCCCAGGAACTATTACTTGGTCAGTCAGCTGTACTGGAAGGTCAGAGTCAGGGTGGTGTCCTTAAAAGGGATGAGAAGAGGAATATCAGGCAGCCCACCACCTATATTGATGGTCTCTGCCCTATTGTGAGCTGTTTTCCTCTTGGTACATGTATCAAGGGAGATGCAATTGGATAGTACAGCTATTAATATTGGTGCAGGTCGGGAAGTGTCTCAGGTAAGCAAGTAGGATGCATCAAAGGCATACAGGGTTAGTTCTGTAGGGATTGAGATGGATAACAGCAAATGAGGAAGATATTACAGGCAATAGCAAGAACGATAACGTATGAGCCTTGGCAGGAGGTTGGCAGAGATGTACAGATAGAGTGAGTGTGAGGTATCAGAGACAGGATAATCACACATATCCTAGTGGAGTGGAGAAGGTTATTGACCTTCTTCCTACATTGTTGTGCATTCCTCCAGACCGCTGACCTTTACTGACACAGCTAGCAATGTTGCACCAAGCTGGCATAGTCCAGTGTTGTGATCTCCTCTGCTGATCCTGGGGAAAGAGGACATACAAACTCTGCACCATCCAGCCCACCAGGAACTCCAAGCCCCTGTCTAATAAAGGTGAAGCCCCAACTCTCTGCCAAATCTGGGACAAATGTCAAGAACTGTACAGAGCAGCTCTGGGCAACAGGTGATGTCTGGGTAGACCACAGCTTTTTAACAATGGCACTAGTGCCCACACTTGCAGGTCAGTTCCAGGACATCACAGTCATGGCTAGTTATTCCAGGAACAGCAGTGGTAAGAAGGGTTAGAGTAGGATAAGAGGGATCCCATCGAGACAATTTAGGTAGTAAATAGGGTGGGTTTGGTGATATATGGCAAGAGATTTACTGTGTCTCACAGAGAAAACCCACCATGAAAGTTGACAAAATTAACATTAGCCAAAAAAGTAAGATTCAATTTTCAGAACGATAAAATATTTTCAGTGTAGAAGGAGGTTACTTGGCCCATCTCTACAAAGCCAGTTATCTAGTCCCAATTGCTAAGGAGTAGCAAGAGCTGAGCATAGCTGTTAGAGTAACTTGTTTTTCTCCTCTTCACTGTTGGTCACTATTAAAGTGGTAAAAAGTGAAAGAACTGCAAATGCTGTAAATCAGAAACAAAAATGGAAATGTCTGGAAAAGCAATTATACACCACCATTACTAGGCACTAGCAGTCCCCATTAATAGCTATTCACCTCCCCAGCCAAATCACTATCCACTCGTTTGTCAGTCCAATAGTTTTCCTTTCTCTTTGGGCTCTATCTTGACCTATTGTTTATTCATTACCAACTTCCGGCACCCTATCTTCTGCATGTAAGCCGACATTTACCTAGCTACAGTCAGTTTTGAGGAAGGATAATTCGGTCGGAAATGTTAACTCTGATTTCTCTCCACTGTTAAAGAGGTCATCACTTGTGATGCTAGCCAGCAAAACCTCTGTAATGGGCATTAGGATCCAAATACTTGTTATCTGTTTACCCATTTTCCACTGATTTTCTCTTGTATTTAATGTTTTGCTTTATCAAATTTATTGGTCCTGATTTTCTGAGTTTTAAAACTCTCACAATCCTCAAGCTAATGACTCACTTTAGAAACGTAAACTTTTTTCAATCTGACACAACTCTTCCTTAATCTCTCCAGCCAGTTGTGGTACAACCACCCTTTCCCAGGAATGTACATTCATCAGGAATTAACAATCGCTTATTTAAAAGCTTGCTGTTATTTCTCTACCATCACCTCTTTTCATTGAATTTCTCAACCTTTCTTATATATTTACATAATTGGCTTTTTTTTTCCAATGGAAGACCCCAGCTTTGTATGGACCGAAATTCTTAAACATAATATGAAACACTACAATACTATAATCATTCTTTTCAAAAGGATCCTTACACAAAGTGTAAGAGTACTTTGTAATCCTTTTTTTTTTAAACAGAAGTCTGCATTTAAAATATATATTTGCTGAGCTGTTTCCACAACATATTATCATAGAAACCTGTTCAAAATACATTCCTCTTCAAGATACCTTTTCCAGCTTGAGTCACCTTCAGATTTCAAAGAGGAGTCTTGAGTCAATGTTCGATGGTGGAATCCAATCTTTATTTGGAGCTCGCTACCAATGCAAAGTGGGAGAGTGGTCTGGAAGCAGACGACAAAACATTCTGATTCTCCCAATCAGTTATGGTATATTTATACATTCTTTATTACAAGGATTATATCTAACATCGACATTTACACTTGCCACCTCCCTTCTGAAGAACACATCCAATCCTGTGATTGCATGGTCAATTATGGACAACTATAGTTGAAGGAAACTTTCCACAATACAGGGTAAGTGTGTCTCAGTCTTTCTAAAAGGTTAGTGCAGTTACTTCATCTTCTGATTTGTACAGGGAATTCACATAGTGAGGTAGTTAGGGGTGCTATTTGTTCGAAAGTAATTGTAATCTTCAGGGAGCTAAATAAAATTCAATGTGCAAACCAACAGCCAATAGAGGGTTAGCCATATCAGTTGGTGGGGTTTTGTGTTCCACCCACAAAGTGTGGTCAGTCGTGGACACAAACAGCATTACATCTGCAGGAAGCGTAGCCAGCTTCAGCTGCTCACTGAGTGAATGGATTGGCTTGAGCAGCAGCTGGAGGCACTAAGGAGCACAAAAATAGCAGAGGTTGTCATAGGTCGAAGGAATAGAAATGTAGTCACACCCAAGGTACAGGAAGATACGTAGGTGACCATGAGACTAGGCAGGCAGGCAGTGCAGGAGCCCCGGGCAGTTATATTTCTGTCAAACAAGTATTCCATTTTGGAAACTGATGTGGGGGGGATGGCCCATCAGGTGACGGCAACAGCACCAACCAGAGCAGTGGCACTCCAGCTGGTCTTGTTGTAGAGAGGGGATGGACAAAGACTTATAGATCAATAATAATTGGGGATTCAATAGTTAGTGGCACAGATAGGTGCTTATGTGGCTGCAAAAGAGACTCCAGGATGGTGCATTGCTTCCCTGGTGCCAGATCATGTATGTCCCTGAGCGAGTACAGGGCATCCTGAAATGGGAGGGTAAACAGATAAAGGTAATTGTCCATATTGGCACAAATGACATAGGTAGGACAAGTGGCAAGGTCCTGCAACAACAACTCAGGAGTTAGGTAGTAAACTGAAAAGCAGGACCTCTAGGGTAGTAATCTCAGGATTATTCCTCATGCTATTTGCTACTGAGGGCTAAGAACAGAGACATGGTACAAATGAACAAGTGGCGAAAGAGCCGGTATGGGGAAGGGCTTCAGATGTATGGATCATTCGGATGTTTTCCAGGGAAAGTGGGACCTGCTCAATAAGGATAGGTTGCACCTAAACTGGAGGGGCACCGATATCCTGGCAGGGGGGTTTGAGAGTGCCACATGGGAGCATTTAAAATAGTGTGGCAGGGCATTGAGAACCAGATCAGCAGGTCAGTAAGTATAGAGACGGGAAAGAACTTGAGAGCTAAGAGGAAGAGCAGTCAGGGAGAGGTTGCTGAGCTCAAGAGAAGTGGAGACTTGGACTATATTTGCTTCAATGGAAGAAGAATAACAGGTATAAAAGATGAACTTCGAGCCTGGCTAAAGACATGCAATTATGGAGTTGTTACTATCACAGAGACATGGTTGAAAGAGGGACAGGATTGGTTAGGCCATTATTGGAATGTCACATACAGTTCTGGTCTCTCTGCTGTAGGAAAGATGTTGTGAAACTTGATAGAGTTCAGAGAAGATTTACAAAGATGTTGCCTGGGTTGTAGAGTTTGAGCTGTACTGAGAGGCTGAAGAGACTGGGGCCATTTCCCTGGAGCATTGGAGGTTGATGGGTGATATTATAAAGGTTTATAAATTCATGATGGACATGGATAGGGTAAATAGACAAAGTATTTTCCGTGAGGTGGGGTAGCCCAAAACTAGAGGGGATAGGTTTAAGGGAAAGATTTCAAAGGGAAATAAGGGGCAACCTTTTCACACAGAGTGGTGCATGTATGGAATAAGCTGCCAGAGGAAGTGGTGGAGGCTGGTACAATCACAACATTTAAAAGGCATCTGGATGGGTATATGAATAAGAAGGGTTAGAGGGATATGGGTGAAATGCTGGCAAATGGGACTAGATATATTTTGGAGATCTGGATGGCATAGATGAATCAGACCAAAGGATTTATTTCCTTGCTGTACATCTCTATGACTCTATGATGCTATGACAGCTTAATGGTTGTAAATGTGTTGCTGGAAAAGCGCAGCAGGTCAGGCAGCATCTAGGGAACAGGAGGAAGGGCTAATGCCCGAAACGTCGATTCTCCTGTTCCCTAGATGCTGCCTGACCTGCTGCGCTTTTCCAGCAACACATTTACAGCTCTGATCTCCAGCATCTGCAGACCTCACTTTCTCCTATGACAGCTTAATGTCCCACGATATCCTTGTTTTAGATAAGACAAAGGAAGCAGCAAAAGAAATGGGGGTATTGTATTACTGGATAGGGAACATATCACAGCTGTGTTGAGGGAGGACACTTGGGAAGGCTCTTTGTAATAGGAAGGGAGCAGTCACAATGCTGGGATTGTACTACAGACCTCCCAACTGTAAGTGGGGTTTGAAAAGATAAAAGATATGTAGTCAGATTTTCGAAAGATGTGTAAATAACAGGGCTGTTGTGCTGGGTGATTTTAACTGTATGTTCCTGTTGACTAGGATTCCCTTAATGGTTTGGATGGGGAGCAACTTGTTAGGTACGTCCAGAAGGGTTTTTTGAAACAGTATGTAGATAGTCCAATGAGGGAGGGGGCCATACTGGAGCTGGTATTGGAAAATGAGTCCAGCCAAGTTTCAGTGGGGAAGCATTTTGGAAATAGCCACCATAATTTTGTAAGATTTAAAACACTCATGAATAAGGACAAGAATGGACCTCGCATGAAGATATTAAACTGGGGGAAGACCAACTATAACCAAATTAGGTAATTGAAGAATGTGGATTGGGAGTTGCTGTTTGAGGGTAAAATCACAAATGACATGTGGGAGTCTTTAAAGACCAGTTGATTAGAGTGCAGGACAGGTATGTTGTGAAAGTGAAGGACAGGAATAGCAGAATTTGCGAACCTTGGATGACAGGAGCAATTATCAGCTAAGCCAAAAAAAAAGCATACCTAAGGTCTAGTCAACTAAAAACAAAATCCTTGAAGAACATAGAGGAAGTAAGAGGGAGCTCAAACAGGCAGTTGGAAGGGCTAAAGGGGGCTCTGAAATGTCCTTGGTCAGCAGGGTTAAGGAGAATTCCCAAGACATTTGATATATATATATATTAGGAGCAAGAGGGTAGTTAGGGAAAGAGTAGACCCACTGTGGGATAAAGGAGGGAGGTTATAGAACATAGAACAATACAGCGCAGAACAGGCCCTTCGGTCCTCGATGTTGTACCAACCTGTGAACTATTCTCAGCTCGTCCCCCTACACTATCCCAAAAGTATCCATGTGCTTATCTAAGGATTGTTTAAATCTCCCTAATGTGGCTGAGTTGACTACATGAGCAGGTAGGACATTCCACGCCCTTACCACTCTCTGCGTAAAGAACCTGCCTCTGACATCTGTCTTAAAGCTATGACCCTTCAATTTGTAGTTATGCCCCCTCGTACATGCTGACATCATCATCCTAGGAAAAAGACTTTCACTGTCTATCCTATCTAATCCCTGATCATCGTGTATGTCTCTATCAAATCCCCTGTTAGCCTTCTTCTTGCCAATGAGAACAGGTTCAAGTCTCTCAGCCTTTCCTCATTAGATCTTCCCTCCAAACCAGGCAACATCCTGGTAAATGTTTTCCAATCTTCCACATCCTTCCCGAATTATGGGGACCAGAACTGTACACAATATTCCAAGTGTGGCCACACCAGCGTTTTGTATAGTTGCATCATGATATTGTGGCTCCGGAACTCAATCCCTCTACGAATGAAACCTAACACACTGTATGCCTTCTTAACAGCACTATCCAGCGGAGTGGCAACTTTCAGGGATCTATGTATATGGACTCCAAGATCCCTCTGCACATCCACACTACCAAGAATCTTTCCATTGACCCAATACCCTGCCTTCCTGTTATTCTTCCCAAAGTGCATCACCTCACATTTAGCTTCATTGAACTCCATTTGCCACCTCGCAGCCCAATTGTGCAGTTTATCCAAGTCTTCCAAACTGTTCACTACTCCACCGACTTTAGTGTCATCTGGAAATTTACTAATCCATCCCCCTATGCCTGTGTCAAAGTCATTTATAAAAATGACAAACAGCAGTGGTCCCAAAACAGATCCTTGTGGCACACCACTAATAACCGGACTCCAGGCTGAATATTTTCCATCAACCACCACTTGCTGCCTTCTTTCAGAAAGCCAGTTTCTAATCCAAACTGCTAAATCACCCTCAATTCCATGCCTCTGCATTTTCTCCAGCAGGCTACCATGTGAAACCTTATCAAAGGCTTTACTGAAGTACAACTATACCACGTCAACTACCCTACCCTCATCTACATGCTTGGTCACCTTCTCAAAAAACTCAATGAGGTTTGTGAGACATGACCTGCCCTTGACGAAACCATGTTGACTATCTGAAATCAAATTGTTGCTTGCTAGGTGATTATAAATCTTATGTTTTATAATCCTTTCCAAAACCTTTCCTACAACAGAAGTAAGGCAAATTGGTCTATAATTACCTGGGTCATCTCTACTGCCCTGCTTGAACAAGGACACAACATTTGCAATCCTGCAGTCCTCTGGTACCAAACCTGTAGACAATGACGACTCAAGTATCAAAGCCAAAGGCTCTGCTATCTCCACCCTAGCTTCCCAAAGAATCCTCAGATAAATCCCATCTTGGGGACTTGTTTACTTTCATTCCTTCTAAAATTAATAACACCTGTTTGTTACTAACCTCAATCCTTTCTAGTCTAATATCTTGTACCTCATTCTTCTACCTCTACAATATTTTCCTTTTCCTGAGTGAAAACTGATGAGAAATGTTCGGTCAGCACCTCTCCGATCTCCACAGGGTCCACACTCAACTTCCCACTTCTGTCTTTGATTAGCCCTATTCCTACCCTAATCATCCTTTTATTCCTCACATACCTATAGAAAGCTTTAGGGTTCTCTTTTATTCTATTTGCTAAAGACTGCTCGTGTCCTCTCTTTTCTCTTCTTAAATCCTTTAAATCCTTCCTAGCTGATCTGTAACTCTCCATCGCCTCATCTGTACCACCTTGCCTCATCAACACATAAGCCTCCTTCTTCTTCTTAACAAGAGATGCAATTTCTGTAGTAAACCATGGTTCCCTTACCTTATCACTTCATCCCTGCCTGACAGGGACATACCTAGCAAGGACACACAATATCTGTTCCTTAAACCAGCTCCACATTTCCATTGTCTGCATCCCCTGTATTTTACTACCCCATTCTATGCATCCTAAATCTTGCCTAATCGCATTATAATTGCCTTTACTCCATCGATAACTCTTGACCTGTGGCTTTACCTAACCCTTTCCATCATTAAACTAAACATAATTGAATTATGGTCACTCTCTCCAAAGAGCTCACCTACAACTAAATCAAACACCTGGCCTGGTTCATTACCAATCACCAGATCCAGTGTGGCCTCCCCTCTTGTCGGCCCTTCGACATACTGAGTCAGGTAACCCTCCTGTACACATTGGACAAAAACTGATCCATCCGACGTACTAGAGCTATAACATTTCCAGTCAATGTTGGGGAAGTTAAAGTCCCCCATAATGACCACCCTGTTCCTTTCACTCCTACCCAGGATAATTTTGCTAATCCTCTCTTCCACCTCCCTGGAACTATGTGGAGGCCTATAAAAAAACTCCACGCAGTGTGACCTCTCCTCTCCTGTTTCTAATCTCCGCCCACACTACCTCAGTGGACGAGTTCTCATCAAAAGTTCTTTCAGCCACTGTTATACTATCCTTGACTAACAAGGCCGCACCTCCCCCTCTTTTACTGCCTTGCCTGTTCTTAATGAAATATCTAAACCTTGGAACCTGCAACATCCATTCCTCACCCTGCTCTATCCATGTCTCCAAAATGGGCACAATATTGAAGCCCCAGGTACCTATCCATGCTGCAAGCTCACCTACCTTATTTCGGATACTTCTGGCGTTGAAATAGACACGCTTCAAACCACTTCGCTGTCTGCCAGCAAATTCCTGTGACCCTGAAATCCTGTCCCTGTCCTTCCTACTCTCATCCTCCTGTGCACTGCAACTACATCTCTGGTTCCCATCCCCCTGCTGAGCTAGTTTAAACCCACCCGAATAGCACCAGCAAATTTCCCACCAGGATATTAGTACCTCTCTGGTTCAAGTGAAGACCGTCCTGTTTGTACAATTCCCACCTTCCCCAGAACGTGCCCCAATTATCCAAGAACCTGAAACCTTCCCTCCTGCACCATCCTTGCAGCCACGTGTTCAGCTGATATCTCTCCCTATTCCTTGCCTCGCTATCACGTGGCACAGGTAACAAACCAGGGATAACAACTCTGTTTGTTCTAGCTCTCAGCTTCCACCCTAGCTCCCTGAAATCCTGCCTTACATCCCTAACCCTCTTTTTACCTATGTCGTTTGTACCTACATGGACGACGGCTTGAGGCTGGTCACCCTCTCCCTTCAGGACCCCAAAGATACGATCCGAGATATCACAGACCCTGGCACCTGGGAGGCAACACACCAACCACGACTTTCATTTGTTCCCAACAAACCTTCTATCTTAGCCTCTAACTGTCAAGTCCTCTGTGTGGAGCCAGATGAAATAGATGAGATCCTTAATGAGTTCTTTACGTCAGTATTCAGCAAAGAAAGAGACATGAGGGATGTTGAGGCTAGTGAAGGGTTTGGTGAATACTTTTGGGCAGGTCAACTTCAAATGCATTAAGATAGACAAGTCCCCACAGCCAGGTGGGATCCTTCCCAGAATACTATGGGTGGCACAGGAAGACATAGCTTGGGCTTTAACAGATATCTTTGCATCCTCTTTGGTCTCAGGTGAGGTTCCAGAGGGTTGGAGAATGGCTCATGTTGTTAGAAGGGAAATAGAAATAATCCAGGTAATTACAGTCTGGTGAGCCTGACATCAGTGGTGGGGAAGCTGTTGGAGAAGATACTGAGAGACAGGATATGTTTACATTTGGAAGCAAACGGACTTATTAATGACTGGCAGCATGGGTTTTTGTGGGGAACGTCATATCTCACCAACTTGATTGAGTTTTTTGAGGAGGTGACAAGAATGGTCAATGGTGTCTACGTGGACCTCAGTAAAACATTTGATCAGGTACCTCATGGTAGGCAGATATAGAAGGTCGAGTCTCATGGAATCTGGGGTGTATTGGCTAGATGGATACAAACTGGCTTGGTTACAGTAGCCAAAGAGTTGTGGCGGAAGAGGTGCTTTTCAGAATGAAAATCCGTTACTCGTGGTGTTCCACAGAGCTCAGTGCTGGGACCTTGGTTATTTGTAACACATGTAAGTAATCAGGAAGAAAATGTAAGTAGACTAACTAGTAAGTTTGCGGATGACATCAAAATTGGTGTAGTTTCAGATCATGAGGAAAATTGTCAAAGGCTACAGTGGAATATAAATAGACTGCAGATTTGAGCAGAGAAATTTAAACTGGACAAATGTGAAGCAATGCATTTTGGAAGATCAAATTTTGTTGCAAATTATACATTAAATGGTAGAACACTTAACACCATTGACATGAAGAGGGATCTTGGTGTACAGGCCACAGATCCCTGAAAGTGGCAACACAGGTGGAGAAGGTGGTCAAGCAGACGTACAGCACACTTGCCTTCATCAGGCAGGCCATCCAATATAAAAGTTGATAACTTATGTTACAGCTGTATGCAACTTTAGTTGGAACACATTTAGAAAATGATGTGCAGTTCTGGTTGCCACGTGGATCATCAAAGGCTTTTCCCAGGGTGGAAAGGTCAACTACAAGAGAGCACAGATTCAAGGTGAGAGGGGGAATGTTTAGGGGAGAAGTGTGGGGAAAATGTTTCACACAGAGAGTGCTGAATGCCTGGATCACACTGCCAAAGGAGGTGATGGAAAACATGTAACCCTCTGAGTGTATGGGCAATAAGTAATGGGTCTAAATAAGAATTAGGAATTGGCACAGGCTTTGTGGATCGAAGGGCCTGTTCCTGTGCTGTGTTGTATTGAACTGTATAATTATTGCATAATTATATGGACAGCTCTAGGTCTTCTAATGATCTCATGACATTTACCAAACATCCTTAATACATATCCTTTTGCAATACTCAATCACTTTCCAATACGAACAGTTTTCAATCCTCCCTCCAGCAGAATAGGGATTCCTCCCTCCTGTCTAAGGTTGCCTGTCGATGGAATTCAATTAAATTCTCTGATGATAGTTTGCTGGTTGGATTTATAATTTCAACATACTCCTTATTATGGCATCAGATTCTTCTCTTTTACAAACTTTGAACTAGCTGGTAAAAGGGCCTGTCTCAAGGTTTTTCCAGAGAATTTCTTATCTGAACCAGTCTCTGTGTCCAAGGCTAGTAATCTACTGGAAGTTAATTAAATTCTCAATGTTTAATACACTAAAACTGCTGCAAGTTGAAACCGCCACTATTATCATATGAACATACAATTATAATTACTGAAAGGGTCTTAACTAGTGAAGGTTGAGTTTTTCCTCTTCTATCCGTACTAACGAACAAACTTTAAATTAGCTTTCTAAAAAAGCTTCCATCCGAGCTTGTCATATCAGAAATGTCTCAGTGTTTACATTCCTTTACTCTATCCCACTAAGATTTTGATGAGGCACTTCACTATATTATCTGGTTTCCATGTGTATGAAGGCCACAATTCTGACTGTGTAAACTACTTCCTCAGCTATCAATTCTAGTCAGCCATCTTATGTCAGCTGAAACCACAGTCAACCATTTTATATTACCCTTAGCCATGGGCAGCTCCAACATGCCCAGTCTATGTGAAGAGTAAAGTCCCACATTCTCCTCTAATTTCCTGATATGTAATATGTAATATGACTACTGTGAGGGAGCTGACTTGCTCCAACCCTTTTCTTTTCTTTCCATGCATTGTTAGTTCTTAGCTTCAACTATACTGATTTCCTCTGCTTCTATTGTGAGAAACTGGACAAATTGTTTCTAATGTAAAAAGATGGGTAAGTTCTCTGAAAGAACATGTTTGTGTTGAAAATTCTGTTACTCCTAATAAAACATAGGGATTACACAGAAGTAGGTGGATCCTTGTCATATTCTGCTAATATTTGCAGTAATGCCTTGTTTTCAGATTGTGTTCATGTCCTCAAAGCATTAATATTTGTGAATATGTTACAATTTCTGTCAGCACCTTCTATAATAAATAAATATAAGGAATATCCATGCAAAATTCAGTGTGTGTGTTTAACAAGCAATGCTGTTAAATATATTCACATTTCTCTGAAGTATGCTTTGATATTTCAATCACTATTCACGAGAAATTACTAATATTAAGCTTTTGTGACAAGTCTATCTCTGCCTTATTTTTATATGAATTTCAGTTTGTTACAGTTTCAGATGTGTGTGATCAGCCAGACAAAGGAAAGTATAAGTGGAAACCAATAGCAGTAAGTGCAGTAGCCAAGTATATTATTGAGGAGGTTAAGTAAGTTGGTTTAAATCATTGAAGGCTCTAATAGCACTCAATCAAATTCTCAGCCATTGAAATTGCTTTTCAAAAAACATGCCCAGTGCACATTCACCAAAGTTCTGGATTTATCA
The DNA here is from genome assembly GCF_037043375.1 of Chiloscyllium plagiosum. Lineage (NCBI taxonomy): Eukaryota > Metazoa > Chordata > Chondrichthyes > Orectolobiformes > Hemiscylliidae > Chiloscyllium > Chiloscyllium plagiosum. Next base: position 57,429,748 of record NW_028270139.1, on the reverse strand, counting down.
TGTGGAAGTGTGTGATATTGTTACAGGAGTCAGACTATTATAAAATGTGACGTTTTATGATCTTGTTTGTGTGTTTTGTGTTGCCAAAAATAATTGAAATTAATGGTATTGTTTTTGAGAAATGACATAAATTCAAATATATTGTCAAATTCATCTGAAATTTAGTTGGACATCTTAGTTCAATGCCGGCTATTCAGGTGCATACATGTATTCAGATGAAATATGGTTTATTGATTATACCTGAATGCTATTTCCATGCATCAGATATTCATTCTGTTGCAAAACAGATCTGCATAGGTTCACATATTCTGGATTCCTTATTTCTCATTAGTTACTTGAAGAAATTGTATCTATCTTGTGGAGATTATTGCTCTGTCGGCAGCGACTTTGTGAATGATTGCAGAATGTTTCCAGATTGAGATTTTTTTTAAAAGTCAAATATGCTCAAAATGAACATCGTTGTGACTCACAAGCAACACTAATCCAGTGACGACTATTGACTTTCTTTTTGTAATATCACTACACTTAACAGAAAAAAAATCCAGAATTTGCCCTTTTGCAAACATGTATTCTGCCAAGTATGATGGACAGATGACTCTCATCTTTACCTCTCCATGATTGGCCATACCAATGTTTCTGTTTAAGAATTTACTTGTCAGGGCATGTTTAATATGTCTTCCTTTAAAAGGTGCATATGAACAGATTTTCATGGAAGTTACAAGAGATGGAAATAGAATAATTGCCTTAATAACTTATATGTAAAATTAATGAAAGATTTCCAACCCTCACACATGTTCAATGAAGACTTAAATCACATACACATGCCCGTGTGCACACACATGCACACAAATGCACTCAAACACATACGCATACTCATACACATTTACACGTTAATTTACAAAGCAAATCAGTAGGTTCAAGCTGTTTCAGTGACCAAAGTAATATTTGTATTTGGATCATTGCTTCATCCACAATGTTGTGTTACACTTCACATTCATTATGTCAATTTACTTTTGAGGGACACCATATGTGAATATACCTTTAAGAGACATGCTCATTACATGATTGCTATATCATAGCATGTGATCCAAAGGTATAAAAATGACATAAGCTACCTTATTTACGATGACTTGTGGCATGATAGTAGTGAGACGTTGTGCATGGCATCTGAGGAAATAGGGGAAGCGCTAAATGAATATTTTTAGACAGTATTCACACTAGAAAAAAATGATGTTGTCGAGGAGAAACTGGGATACAGGTGACTAGATGAGAGAGGATTGAGGTTTACAAGGAGAAGGTATTAGCAATTGTGGAAAGTATGGAAATAGGTAAGTCCCCTGGGCCAGATGAGATTTATCCTAGAATTGTCTGGGAAGCCAAGGAGGAGATTGCAGAGCCTTTGGCTTTGATCTTTATGTTGTCATTGGTTACAGGAATAGTGTCAGAAGACTGCAGAATATTAAATGTTGTCCTCTTGTTCAAGAAGGGAAATAGAGACAACCTTGATAATTATAGACCAGTGAGCCTTACTTCAGTTGTCGGTAAAGTGTTGGAAAAGGTTATATGAGATAATATTTCTAATCATCGAGAGAAGAATAAGTTGATTAGGGATACTCACCACAGTTTTGTGAAGGGTAGGTCATGCGTCACAAGCCTAATTGAGTTCTTTGAGATGGTGACCAAACAGGTAGATGAGGACAAAGCAGTTGATGTAGTGTAGATGAATTTCAGTAAGGCATTTGGTAAGGTTCCCCACAGTAGGCTATTGCACAAAATATGGAGGCATGGGATTGAGGTTGATTTAGTGGGGGTTTGGATCAGAGATTGGTTAGGTGAAAGAAGACAGAGGGTGCTGGTTGATGGGAAATGTTCACTCTGGAGTTCAGTTATTAGTGGTGTACCACTGCTGTTTGTCATTTTTATAAATGACCTAGATGAGGGTGTAGAAAAATGAGTTAAGACAGTTGTGGCTGACACTAAGGTCAGTGGAGTTGTGGGTAGTGCTGAAGGATGTTGCAGGTTACAGACGGACATTGATAAGCTGCAGAGCTGGGCTGAGAGGTGGCAAATGGAGTTTAATGTGGAAAAGTGTGAGGTGTTTCACTTCGGAAGGAGCAACAGGAATAAAGAGTACTGGGCTAATGGTAAAATTCTTTGTAGTGTAGATGTGCAGAGAGATCTTGGTGTCCGTGTACATAGATCCCTGAAAGTTGCCACCCAGGGGGATAGGGTTGTTAAGAACGCATACAATGTGTTAGTTTTTATTGGTAAAGTGATTGACTTTCAGAACCACGAGATCATGCTGCAGCTGTACAAACCACTGGTGCGGCTGCATTTGGAGTATTGTATACAGTTCTGATCACCGCATTATAGGAAGGATGTGGAAGCTTTGGAAAGGATGAAGAAGAGATTTACTAGGATGTTGCCTGGTGTGGAGGGAGGGTCTTATGAGGAAAGGCTGAGGAACTTGAGGCTGTTTGCGTTGGAAAGAAGAAGATTGAGAGGTGACTTAATTGAGACATATAAGATAATCAGAGGTTTAAATAAGGTGAACAGTGAGAGCCTTTTTCCTCGGATGGTGATGGCTAGCATTATGGAACATGCTTTAACTTATGGAGTGATAGATATGGAACAGATGTCAGATGTTGTCAGAGTAGGAGCGTGGAACTCACTGCATGCAACAGTAGTAGACTCACCAACTTTAAGGGTATTTAAATGGTCATGGAATAAACATATGGATGAAAATGGAATGGTGAAGGATAGATAGGCTTCCGATTGTTGCACCGATCTGTGGAAACATCGAGGGCTGAAAGGCCTGTACTGCGCTGTAATGTTTTATGGGGTGTAGGTTTGCTCGCTGAGCTGTAGGTTTGATATCCAGATGTTTCATTACCTGGCTAGGTAACATCATCAGTGGTTACCTCCAAGTGAAGTGAAGCTGTTGTCTCCTGCTTTCTATTTATATGTTTGTCCTGGATGGGGTTCCTGGGGTTTGTGGTGATGTCATTTCCTGTTCGTTGTTTTATGTTCTATGTTCTATGACATCTCATTGGAAGCATCGTGCTGTATGTAACTTAATAGTTATAATTAAACTCAGACACTGACATACCTGAAAAAGTAATGTTTGTAAATATTCACACGCTACAATAAATGTCTATTGCATTTTTGAAAATCATATTATCCTTGTCTAGTTTCTTATATTATGAGCAATAATGTAAAGATTCCCGAATCATATAAAATAACAATATGGAGGCAAAATCACATTATATTTCGCTGTTGAAGCCAACTGGTTTAATCAATTATTTAATAATTTTATTAAATTATTTATTTTCAGAATTAACTATTTTATTAACCTGAACATAGTTCCTATATAATTTTAAACTTTAGAAGCAGAATAGACCTTAACCATTTCTCAGTTTCTCAACAGCAAAGTGTGAGAATCCAGAAGACATTGTTACCTGACTAATACCAGGGTTGAGAACATGCGCTTCAAGCATGGAGATGAACTTAATTCTGTGTTTAAGCTTAAGGATTGTTTCTGTACTCTATATTCCATATAATTCTATGTGAACACTTTTGATTTTCAGCAACTGTTCATAAAAACCTTTCTGCATCATTATGTTAAATTTATTAACATTATACAACTCATGGCAGGCTAGCTGAGCCAAACTGTTTTTATTCAATTCACACGAACAAATACTTTCGTTTTTTAAAATCTCTTTCTTTTCTTTCCTTTGAAGTTGATTTCTTGTTAGCATGTGGTCTTCTTTGGTAAGATATTCATGCAATCATTTTTCATGGATATTCTAAAGACTTTTATTGATTAATTTTGAGGCTCAGAAATTATGTATACTTCATTTCCATCAAGGAATTAAACGTATGGAATCTGTGGGGTAAACAATGAATGACAGTGATTATTTGACAGTCATGTGATTGTAAGGGATTACACAGCTAAGCCATTTCCTGTCCACTTCCAAGATAGTGATTAGAAAATGAAATGCTGGCCGGTTCCCCTTTGAAATCTGAGAGTATTAACGTTACTTGCAGTTTTCCTACCCTTAGCCTTGCTGGAAATAATACTGCTGAAGAATAGCGATACTTTACAACTAAATTGAAAGCATACTGCCCCTTTAATTCATAAATATGTGACACACCAATTTTATTTACACTGAAATTCCATTATAGTATTGTTGCTATTGTGGACAAAGACATTTTATTGCAATACTTTCTATGCCCAAGTGTATAAAGTAATCATGTTGATAATATCGTCCTATTTAAATTATATCTCATGAAAGAAAAGTAAATACATTACAAACTGAAGAAAGATTCAACTTCCATAACGGCAATAAAAGAAAACAATTAGTTTGGTCTCTGCAATTATATCAGTAAAGATGGGGTTTTTGTTTGGGAATAATAAGATCTCTTGTGGTTTAAGTGAAATTACATATTTGGGTTTAGGTTAAAAAATAAAGAAATGGACAAAATCCGAACAGAGTTTTGAATGCTTGATGCTAAATATGAAAGATTGCGATAAACTATTAAAGTCGGTGGTATTCCTTCCATTGCACTACATAACTGAGGATTACTATCTGGAGTACAGTGCTACTGGTAGTGGACACAGCCATTATTCTGTGCCTACGTAACAGCAAAAATGAATGCAAGCCAATGGATAAAATATTTTGCAATGTATAACCCATACAGTATTTGCATATTTCATTTGGTAATAATAAATAGACACAGACAAAACTTTTCAGAGGGATTTGTATAGATAATGTGATGTGTAACACCTGATGGGAGTTGTTATCCAACAGTATAGCTGTTTGACAATTATTTTCTGTAAATGAATACAGAGTGACCATGAACAAATTGAAATATATAACAACAATATTTACAGGGATTCAGATTGCCTGTACTAACCATCTACTAGTTGATATTTCACACGAAAGTAAACTTTAGCATATTTATAAAATAGATGAACCATAATGCAATCTAATCACAAGGTATAACTCATTTCCCAAAACTGAATACATTTTGTCAGGAACAAAACTTTAAGGTGAAGAGATAATCTCCATGGGGATAGTATAATTTTGTGTTTATGATAATTAGCCAGATAAGCATTTCTTGAGTAGATGAGAATTCTATTTCCCTCAGCGAGAATAGAATAGAAAGATGATCAATAGCAGATTAGCATTTTCAATAGTGAGAAGGGGTGTGTGGTGATTCATCATGCACTAAAGATATTTCCTTTGCAATTACATCTAGAAGAAAGTAATGTAACATCAAAATGAATGGGAAAATGTTTGCCTGCTATAAATTTCGACACTTAATTAGCTTGTTGCAGCATACAGTGCTTTATGATATGATAACCTATGCTCAATGTGCATCAGAACAGTCAGGATGAGAAAAAGTCATTCAATCAATTGCAATAACTTGTGCTTATCGAGGACTTCAAGATTCTTCATATAAATTTAATCAAACAGAAATTGAATGTAATCATGTACCCACCAAATTGGGCCGAATTTTCATTCTATTGCAGTGACTCCATGAACATCCAAAACTAGGGCTTGGGATTCTGTGGTTCCTGACCCAATTTTCAGGGTTTTCCATTTTGAACGGTATTTGTAAGCATATGGCTGGTTTGGATTGCAAGCCCACCCTCTGCTTTTCCATCCAGACTTGCTCCATAGAGACTGTAGATCTATCCCACTCCTGTGCAATTTATAGAGTTTGGTTAGTTTTTGAAGAACTCATGGTCATAACCCCTCATAAATGTTGTGAAGCATGTTTTAGATAAGGAAACTCTTTACAAGGTATGAATAAAAGGCGCTTTTTATGAGATTTGTTCATAACGTCTCGACTTTCTTAAAGGTCATGGTGGCTCAGTGGTTAGCACTGCTACCTCACCAGGGACCCAGGTTCAATTCCAGCCTTGGACAACTGTCTGTGTGGAGTTTGCACATTCTCCCCGTGTCTGTCTGGGTTTCCTCCCACGGTCCAAAGATGTACAGGTTAGGTGAAGTGGCCATGCTAAATTGTCCCGCAGTGTGCAGGAATGTGCATTCTTTGGGAGGCTAGCCATGGGAGCTGCAGGGTTACTGAGGGTTGGGGAATTGGTCTGGGCGGGATACTGTTTGGAGAATCGATGTGAACTCAGTGGGCCAAAAGACCTGCTTCCAAGCTGTAGGGATTCTATACTATTCCTAAAATAAAACTCCATTTCACCAGAGGTCTGTGAATGTTTGAATTAGCTGGACCATTTAAAATATCAAGAATAGAAACTGTAAGCATTTGAAATCTATTTGCAGGTGTACATTAACATTGCACAATTGTTAGAAGAGATCAGAGAGCCAGTGTTGTTTATCATTGTTTTCCTTGACACTCAGCTGTTTATCGTTCCCTGGGGACTCAGAAAGTACAATTGGACTTGTCTGAGAGGCCTCAATACTGGAGAAGGAATGAAGGGAATGCAGTGTGTTTGTTAAATCAAGAGATAAAAAAACAGTATAAATGAGTAATTTGACAGTAGGTAGATTGAAGTAAGGAGGTGAAAGTAGATAGTAATAATGAATAATTAATGTACTCTCCCAGGGCTTTCACGTCCTTCCTGAAATAAAGTACCCAGAACTGAGCACAATGTTCAAAATGTGATCTGACCAATGATTTGTCAAGGTGTAACAGCACTTCCTTGCTTTTATACTCTGTGCCTCTATTCATCAACTGAAAGATCCTATAAGTTTTCTGAACAATTGTTTCAACTTGTCTGGTGACCGTTAGAGAATGACATACATAAACCTTGAGGTTCCTCTGTGCCTGCACTCTCCGAAAAGTTGTACCAAGGAGCCTGTAATGTCTCTCCATGGTTTACTGCTCATTTCCTCACATTTTTCTGCTATGAAATACAGCTGCCAAGTGTCTGTTCATTTGCTCAACTTGTCAATGTTCTTTTGAAGTTATTCAGCATCACCTTCACAATTCACTATTCTCCCTAGCTTAGTATTACCTGCAGATTAGGAGGTTTTGCCCTTGATACGCATTCCCAAATTGTTTGTGTAAATCAGAAAAAGGAAGGGTCCAAACACTGATCCCTGGGGAACATCACTTTCAACTCATCTCCAGTCTTGAGAAATGCCCATCTATACCTACCCTCTATTTCCTACATTTTTTGCCAACCTCTAATCCATGCTGTCATGGACTCATCAATATGAAACATTTCTGATTTACTAACCAACCTGTCATGCAGCATCATACCAAATGTTTTCTGGAAGTCCGAATATACAACATCTGCAACACTACCCTCATCCACTACCTGTGTCAACTCTTCAAAGAACTTAATCAACTTTTTCAGATGTGACTTGCTCTTGACAAAGCCATGTTGACTACCTAGTATCAACTTATTTGTCTCTAAGTGCATATTGACTTTATCCAGTATTATGGCCTCTATCAAGTTTTCCCACTAATGGCTGACATGTCTGCAGCTTTCTGGGGTATTTTTTGCCTCTTCCTTGAACAATGATGTCATATTTGCAATCCTCCTCCTCCTGTCAAAACTCCACAATTTGATTCCTTACTTGTCTCAGCAGTCAAAGGATGCAACCCATCCAGGCCTGAGGATTTCTCTATCTGGAGTGCTGCCAGTCTTTTTAGCAGGTCTTCTTTATCTATCCTTGTACTGCTCAATTGTTCACACTCACATTTTCAACTAGACCATTGACAGAAGCAAAGTGCTCATTTACTACTTCTGCCATTCTCCTTAATTCAATAAGCAGCTTATTAGATTACATTACAGTGTGGAAACAGGCCCTTCGCCCCAACAAGTCCACACCGACCCGCCGAAGCACAACCCACCCATACCCCTACATTTACCCCTTACCTAACACTGCGGGCAATTTAGCATGGCCAATTCACCTGACCTGCACATCTTTGGACTGTGGGAGGAAACCGGAGCACCCGGAGGAAACCCACGCAGACACGGGGAGAACGTGCAAACTCCACACAGTCAGTCGCCTGAGGCGGGAATTGAACCCGGGTCTCAGGCGCTGTGAGGCAGCAGTGCTAACCACTGTGCCACCGTGCCGTCTTATCTTGCCTGTTCTTTATGGGTCCCCCCCAGCCCTCATTAATATTTTACTATTGACATGTTTGAAGAACATTCTATTTGTATACTACAGCCTGTCATCCTTTCCTCATGCTTCCTCATTGTCTTCCTTATTTCAGTTTTAGCCCTTGAACTATTCAGTCACCTATTACTACCATCTTACTAACCTGTCTACCAGTCTCTCTCTCTCTTTCTCTCTCTCTCTCTCTTTTCGGGCACCATGGTACTGTGGCTTTTCCTTGGGACACCCATGAGTGAGTCAGTCTTGCTGCTTACTAAATAAGACCATAAGACCATAAGACATAGGAGTGGAAGTAAGGCCATTCGGCCCATCGAGTCCACTCCACCATTCAATCATGGCTGATGGGCATTTCAACTCCACTTACCCGCATTCTCCCCGTAGCCCTTAATTCCTCTAGACAACAAGAATCTATCAATCTCGGCCTTGAAGACATTTAGCATCCCAGCCTCCACTGCACTCTGCGGCAATGAATTCCACAGGCCCACCACTCTCTGGCTGAAGAAATGTCTCCGCATTTCTGTTCTGAATTTACCCCCTCTAATTCTAAGGCTGTGTCCACGGGTCCTAGTCTCCTCGCCTAACTGAAACAATTTCCTAGCATCCACTCTTTCCAAGCCATGTATTATCTTGTAAGTTTCTATTAGATCTCTCCTTAATCTTCTAAACTCCAATGAATACAATCCCAGGATCCTCATCCGTTCTTTGTATGTTAGACCTACCGTTCCAGGGATCATCCGTGTGAATCTCCACTGGACACGCTCCAGTGCCAGTATGTCCTTCCTGAGGTGTGGGGACCAAAACTGGACACAGTACTCCAAATGGGACGTAACCAGAGCTTTATAAAGTCTCAGTAGCACAACAGTGCTTTTATATTCCAACCTTCTTGAGATAAATGACAAAATTGCATTTGCTTTCTTAATCACGGACTCAACCTGCATGTTTACCTTTAGAGAATCCTCGACTAGCATTCCCAGATCCCTTTGTACTTGGGCTTTATGAATTTTCTCACTGTTTAGAAAGTAGTCCATGCTTGTATTATTTTTTCCAAAGTGCAAGACCTCGCATTTGCTCATATTGAATTCCATCAGCGATTTCCTGGACCACTCTCCCAAACTGTCTAGATCCTTCTGCAGCCTCCCCACTTCCTCAGTACTACCTGCCTGTCCACCTAACTTCGTATCATCAGCAAACTTCGCTAGAATGCCCCCAGTCCCTTCATCCAGATCATTAATATATAACGTGAACAGCTGCGGCCCCAACACTGAACCCTGCGGGACACCACTTGTCACCGGCTGCCATTCCGAAAAAGAACCTTTTATCCCAACTCTCTGCCTTCTGTCAGACAGCCAATCCTCGATCCATACCAGTAGCTCACCTCGAACACCATGGGCCCTCACCTTGCTCAGCAGCCTCTCGTGTGGCACCTTATCAAAGGCCTTTTGGAAGTCTAGATAGACCACATCCACTGGGTTTCCCTGGTCTAACCTACTTGTCACCACTTCAAAGAATTCCAACAGGTTTGTCAGGCACGACCTCCCTTATTAAATCCATGTTGACTTGTTCTAATCCGACCCTGCTCTTCCAAGAATTTAGAAACCTCATCCTTAATGATGGATTCTAGAATTTTACCAACAACCAAGGTTAGGCTAATTGGCCTATAATTTTCCATCTTTTGTCTTGCATCTAATGTTTCATACCTCTAAGACAAGGAGTCCTGGGTTTTCTGTATCTGCCATCTCCTTTCCTTTCAGTGAACGGTCGCCCACTCACCTGTCCTCTCTACACTCCTCCCAGCCTGCCTACCTACCATGATGTGGAGTGACCACTCTCTATGACTATTCCAGGAATCTCTCCTTCCTGTATGGTGTGTGGTGAGGAGAGTCGCTTCTTCAAATCAGCCATACATTATTCAAGGATGCTGCCTGTTGGCACTTCATGCAGATATGACTGTCCTGCACATCTTGTGGATCCAAAACCTCGCAGATTTTACATGTCACAGACATCACAAGCTTTCCCAGAGTCCCTACCACCTTTACTGGTTGAAATGAGGCTCTGCTGTTTCTCAAACAAATTTATTAACAGCTACTCTCCCTCTTTTTTTTTGGCTTATTTGCAAAGAGCTTGGTTCTTTAATACTGGTCCCCTGTGACCAGCCTGTCAGTGTGTCAGCGGACATCTCCCTGATTCCTCCTTAGTTGCTTCCAGTCGTAACCTTTATATCTACCATTAAAGCATTTCAAGTTGAAAAATGTGACTGGTTCAAAGCATGTTTCCTATGTCTTAATTGAAATATGGAATGTCCTATACCAGTCAATCAGCTTGGAAGTAAGCTGAAATGCTTCTTAAATGTGTTTGGAAATGCTGGTTGGCTGTTGATTTCAGAACCCACGGGACAAATATGATGGCATCATTATCACAGGAGATTCTATATATGCATGGACTGCAGTGATTCTTATTTGTGCACTTAAAATCCAACCCATGATGTATATGAGCAAGGTGAGCAACAGTTAGTTTCTCCATTCAATCAGCCTGAAGAATTCACACTGAGACACAGTCAGAATTCAAATGATCAAGCTTAAAATGGGAAATATAATTTAATGACAATGCATGAAACAGGAGGAAAACTGGTTCATATGGCCTGTGGAGCTTACTCCATCATTTTATCCTGTCACCAAGTCACCCTTTATTTACATATGGAGAGTCCTTGACACTGATCCAGCTCCCTCAGAGCCAGCTGTCAGAATGAACAGGACCTCTGACCCGCCTGTTCTTTTTTTTCCTAATTTTTTTCTTTTTTTCTTTCTTAACCCCCACACTCCTGCCTAACCGCGGTAGTGCTTATTTTTTCCCCAGCGTCCATGTTGTGTGTGTGCAGGTGTGAGATCTGTCAGCCAGGGCTCCCTGATTGGACCAGATTAACAGCCCCAGTCAGGGAACTCATTCTATAAGATCCAGCTGCCTGACCTTGTTCCAACTGTCTGACCTCATTCCAATCACTACAATCCTCCCCTCTGAGCCCAAGGACATTGATTGATTCTATTATTTGTAACTTCTCCCAGGCGTTGTAGCACCAGGTCAGGTTCCGTCACCTCTGCATCTGATATGGACGGTGTGTAATGCTCAATCCTCTCTTGCACCCAGAGAATCTCAGAAGAAGTTCACTCTCTTCTTCGAATGTGTTGAGGTAGTGAGATCTGCATGGCTGGATTTATTGTTGGTCTGTTCACTGTCCTGATAGGTTTGTTAGCAGACATTTCCTCTCCTTTCTAAGTGAGATGATCAGTGGTGTGTTGCCTTCTGTGAAGCACTGCTGTACTGTTCTGCTTTGAATTGATGTGGTTCTGTTTGGGCTGTTTCTGGTTGGTGCTGGTTCCAGTTTTCCATTGCAAAGGTTTGTATATCAGGTCCAGGTTAACGTGTTTGTTAATGGAGTTCAAGGATGAGTGCCTTGCTTCCAGGAATTCCCTTGCTGTTCTTTGTTTAGCCTGTCCCAGTATTGTTGTGTTGTCCCAGTCAAACCCATGGTTTTTGTTATCTGTGTATAGAGATACCAGGGAGACTTGATCATGTTGCTAAGCTGCTACTTGGTGTTCATGGATGTGAGTCGTGAATTATCTGCCTGTTTGTCCTACATATTGTTTACTGCAATCGCTGCATGGGATTTTGTAAATTACATTGATCCTGTGTATCATGGGTATCAGGTCCTTTGTTCTGGTGAGCGGCTGTCTTAGAGTGGCTGCCGCTTTGTGTACTGTCAAGATCCCTCCTGGTCAGTGCAGTCTAGTTGTCAGTTCTGAAATGTTTCTAATGTTTGGGATAATAGTCAGTGTGTTGGGCCATGTCTTGTCTTCTTGGTGTTGCTTGTCTGCCAGGCATCTGCGGATGAAGCTGTGAGGGTATCCGTTTTTGGCAAAGACTTTGTACATATGAACTTCTTCTTCTCTTCACAGTTCTGGGGTGCTGCAGTGCATTGCTGTTCTCTTGAACAAGATCCTAATGTAGCTCCTCGTGTGGGTGTTCGGGTGGTTGCTGTTGTAGTTTAGGATCTGATCAGTCTGTGTGGTCTTTCTGTGCACTTTTGTTGTGCATTCCTCATTCTCTGTCCTTGAAACCATGACGTCAAGAAATGGGAGTTGGCTGTTGTTCCCCTCTTCTCCAGTAAATTTGATCCCAGTGAAAATGCTGTTGATCCTCTGGTGTGTGTGCTCGATTTCAGCTCTTTTGATGATCACATTGACCTTGACCTGATATACAAATCGCCGCAATGGAAAACCAACCGGAAACAGCTCAGAACCACATCAATTCAAAGCAGAACAGTAGAGCGGTGCTTCACACGAGGCAACATAGCACTGATGATCTCCTCTAGAAAGGGGACAACATGTCTGCCAACAAACCTATCATTTCAGCGAACAGACCAACAAGAAATCCAACCAGCTCCCAAGCTACAGACCTTCACAAAAACTTTATCTGCACGTCTACTTCAGATTCAGGAGGTATCTTCAACGCTTGATGGAGAGGGAGGACCAATGGGTTCCAGAAGAGTTGGAAAGGCTGTCAAAGAGCTGGGCATGTTTTGCTTTCACACTGTTTGCGAGTTTTCAACATTCATATAGGTCCACATGCTCTTTCAGGACTATCGCACCGACCTGAGCATTATTCGTCACTGGACCTGGCCACGTATTGATCATATCTCTTACCTGTGCAGTGCCATTCCTGTGGTTCCTACACTAAACTTCGTCTCCTGAAGTCAACTGTCTCTCTTGCTTAGTGGAGTCTTGTTTCCGGCATTGGCATTCCAGAGGGCATTTTAATTTCCTCCCTCCCCAAACTGTCCCTCATTCAAAAGGTCAGGAGGAATGGGATACAGGGGAACTTAGCTGTCTGGATACATGCCCCTAGCCAACAGAAGACAGTGAGTGGTAGTAGAAGGAAAATATTCTGCCTGGAAGTCTGTGGTGAGTAGTTTTCCACAGGGCTCTGTCCTTGGGCCTCTATTGTTTGTAATTTTTATTAATGACTTAGATGAGGGGATTGAAGGATGGGTCAGCAAGTTTGTAGACAACACAAAGGTTGGAGGTGTCGTTGACAGTATAGAGGGCTGTTGTAGGCTGCAGTGGGACATTGACAGGATGCAGAGATAGGCTGAGAGGTGGCAGACGGAGTTCAACCTGGATAAGTGCGAGGCGATGCATTTTGGAAGGTCGAATTTGAAAGCTGAGTACAGGATTAAGGATAGGATTTTTGGCAGTGTGGAGGAACAGAGGGATCTTGGTGTGCAGGTACATAGATCCCTTAAAATGGCCACCCAAGTGAACAGGGTTGTTAAGAAAGAATATGGTGCTTTGGCTTTCATTAACAGGGGGATTGAGTTTAAGAGTCTTGTTGCAGCTCTTGTTGCAGCTCTATAAAACCTTGGTTAGACCGCACTTGGAATACTGTGTCCAGTTCTGGTCGTCTTATTATAAGAAAGATGTGGATGCTTTGGAGAGTGTTCAGAGGAGGTTTACCAGAATGCTGCCTGGACTGGAGGGCTTATCTCATGAAGAGAGGTTGACTGAGCTCAGACTTTTTTCATTGGAGAAAAGGAGGAGGAGAGGGGACCTAATTGAGGTATACAAGATAATGAGAGGCATAGATCGAGTCGATAGCTAGAGACTATTTCCCAGGGCAGAAAGGACTAACATGAGGGGTCATAGTTTTAAGCTGGTCGGAGGAAAGTATAAAGGGGATGTCAGAGGTGGGTTCGTTACACAGAGAGTTGTGAGAGCATGGAATGCGTTGCCAGCAGCAGTTGTGGAGGCAGGGTCATTGGGGACATTTAAGAGACTACTGGACATACATATGGTCATAGACATTTGAGGGTGCATACATGAGGTTCCTCCGAGTGCTCCGGTTTCCTCCCACAGTCCAAAGATGTGCAGGTCAGGTGAATTGGCCATGCTAAATTGCCCGCAGTGTTAGGTAAGGGGGAAATGTAGGGGTATGGGTGGATTGTGCTTCGGCGGGGCGGTGTGGACTTGTTGGACCGAAGGGCCTGTTTCCACACTGTAATGTAATCTAACCTAATCTAATGAGGATCAGTGGTCGGCACAACATCGTGGGCTGAAGGAGCTGTTCTGTGCTGTACTGTTCTATGTTCTATATTCTATCCCACGTCTGGGAAGATTAGGTTTAACCTGGTGTGGAGTTTTTTCTGCAGTATCAGAAGAATTATTTGACTGAAATTACTCCACCGAGGTCAGTATCCCGTCACCAAGTCACCCTCTATTTACACGCAGAGAGTCCTTGAAACTGATCCATTCCCCTCAGAGCCAGCTCTCAAAGTGAACAGGATGTCTGACACTCTTGCTAATATCTGTCAGCCACAGCACCCTGTTCGGACCAGATTAACACCCCCAGTCAGGGAACTCACATTCAATGAGGTCCACCTGGCTAACTTTGAGACTGGTTAGAGCTGAAAATGTGTTGCTGGAAAAGCGCAGCAGGTCAGGCAGCATCCAAGGAACAGGAGAGTTGATGTTTCGGGCATAAGCCCTTCTTCAGGCTTATGCCCGAAACGTCGATTCTCCTGTTCCTTGGATGCTGCCTGACCTGCTGCGCTTTTCCAGCAACACATTTTCAGCTCTGATCTCCAGCATCTGCAGTCCTCACTTTCTCCTCCTTTGAGACTGGTTAGCAAGGTTAGATCTCACGGAATACAGGGAGAACTAGCCATTTGGATTCAGAACTGGCTCAAAGGTAGAAGACAGAGGGTGGTGGTGGAGAGTTGTTTTTCAGACTGGAGGCCTGTGACCAGTGGAGTGCCACAAGGATTGGTGCTGGGTCCTCTACTTTTTGTCATTTACATAAATGATTTGGATATGAGCAGAAGAGATACAGTTAGTAAGTTTGCAGCTGACACCAAAATTGGAGGTGTAGTGGACAGCGAAGAGGGTTACCTTACATTACAACAGGATCTTGACCAGATGGGCCAATGGGCTGAGAAGTGGCAGACGAGTTTAATTCAGATAAATGCGATGTGCTGCATTTTGGGAAAGCAAATCTTAGCAGGACTAAAATGCTTAATGGTAAAGTCCGAAAGCGTGTTGCTGAACAAAGAGACCTTGGAGTGCAGATACATAGCTCCTTGAAAGTGGGGTCACAGGTAGATAGAATAGTGAAAAAGGTGTTTGGTATGCTTTCTATTATTGGTCAGAGTACTGAATACAGGAGTTGAGAGGTCATGTCGCGGCTGTACAGGACATTGGTTAGGCCACTGTTGGAATATTGCATGCAATTCTGGTCTCCTTCCTATTGGAAAGATGTTGTGAAACTTGAAAGGGTTCAGAAAAGATTTACAAGGATGTTGCCAAGGTTGGAGGATTTGAGCTACAGGGAGAGGAAGAACAGGTTGGGGCTGTTTTCCCTGGAGTGTCGGAGGCTGAGGGGTGACCTTATAGAGGTTTACAAAATTATGAGGGGCATGGATAGGATAAATAGACAAAGCCTTTTCCCTGGGGTTGGGGAGTCCAGAACTAGAGGGCATAGGTTTAGGGTGAGAGGGGAAAGATATAACAGAGACCTAAGGGGCAACATTTTCACACAGAGGGTGGTACGTCTATGGAATGAGTTGCCAGAGGAAGTGGTGGAGGCTGATACAATTGCAACGTTTAAGAGGCATTTGGATGGTTATATGAATAGGAAGGGTTTGGAGGGCTATGAGCCGGGTGCTGGCAGGTGGGACTAGATTGGGTTGGGATATCTGATTGGAATGGACGGGTTGGACCGAAGGGTCTGTTTCCATGCTGTACATCTTTATGACTCTATGACTAATCTTGAGCAACTTCCTACCTTTTCTCCAGATCCTTCATTCCTGAAGAAACTAAGATTCTACCTGACCTATCGCCTTAAATATATTGAGTTATGAAACACACATAACACACTCTGATAGAAAATTCCGGAACTCCAGAACACTTGAATGAAATAACTTCTCCTCTTAATCCTAAATTATGACTCTCTTCTCATAAGAAAGTGTCACCATGTTTTCAATTCTCTAGCCAGTGGTAGAAATCTATTTAGATCTACCCAGTTAAGACATTTCAGAATCTTAGAATTCTAATTCCTTTTTAAAAAAAAAATCTGATGTTTATATTCTTTTTAGGGAAACAGACTGTAGTCCGTTATTCAAATAATTAAATTTTCTTAGTCAGAGGAACAGAGGGGTAACAAAGTAATCACATATCCCTGGATGCACTAGCTAGCCCTATACTTCTAAATTTTTTTGAATAAGCAGATAGGACAAGTGCGCAGATTTTCAAGCATTTCAATGTTGAATCCATTAACAAGGACAGTATCAGCAACACACCATGGATTTGGGGACTATTTCTGACTGGATTGTCTGGTTCTCCTCATTTAAATGCACATCAGAACTGTAGAGCTTGCTTTCAGATTTCCTGCAATATAAACATGAGGGCTAATGGCCTGACCATGTCCAAGTTTACACTGAAGATGTGTTATGTTAACACATAATTTTCTGCTGTAATTTCTTATGACATACTATCTTACTTCATGTATGCTTAAGACATTTAAGCTCATATCACCCCTTTCATATCTGCCCTTGTGATAGATTTAATCCTATGATAAATCTTCAGCCAGAGAGTAGTAGGTCTGTGGAATTTATTGCCATGGAGCACAGTGGAATCTGGACATTAAATGTCTTCGAGGCAGAGATTGATAAATTCTTGATCTCACAAGAAATTAAAGGCTACGGGGAGAATGCGGTAAGTGGAGTTGAAATGCCCATCAGCCATGATTAAATGGCGGAGTGGACTCGATGGGCTGAATGGCCTTACTTCCACTCCTATGTCTTATACTCTTATGGTCTTTTATCCATACTTCACAGTTTTCATAAGATTGGTCGGCTTGAGGACAGCAGTGAAAAGAATTGAGACTCACTGTAATGGCGAAAGTGAACATACATCGCATAACCAATGTCTTTCAAAAGCATAGTCACTTGAACTTTTCACAGATTGCAAGGTAGATCATTAACACTTAGCAGAAATATGTTAGGATACACTTACCATAAGGAGGTTGTCATATTTTCCAAATGACTTTGATGAAATCTCAAAACCTTGACATATATTAGAAATTACAGTTTACTAGGCAAGTGGAAGGAATGGATTAAGGTCGATTCCTTTGTATTCACTCTCTTTTCTCATATTTGGTGACAGTAGTCGGTTGTCAGTTATGCCCTGAGAGTATTTTGTGGCTGGATCAAATAACATCTCTGGAATTTTAACTTAAGCACATTTCTTTTCCAAAATTTAACATAATAAGATTTGTGACAGTCATTTCTTCTTTGCTGGATTTCAGAAAGGCTGGCAGCCCTCAGTGTTTCAGTAATTTCATCCAAACAGAGCGGCCTTCTGTTGTAGTCTTATTAAATACCTGGGTATAGACAATGAAACTAAGAAAACAGCCTGTCTAAAAAAATACAAATTAGTGATATTAAACATTTGAGATACTAAAACAGGCATGAACATCAAGGAAAATGTATTGTAAGCAGTGATCTCTCATCCGAATAAAAATGTCTAAATAACATGAAGGATAAAATTACAAATACATGTCAATTTTAATTGAAGAAGAGTATAAAGGCGACATTGCTTTATTTCATTAAAGTTCTGAAAGATGACCCTTAATAAATCACCAGAATAGATAGAATCATAGAGTCATAGAGTCCTGCAGCACAGAGACAGGCCCTTGGCCCAAACTAGTCAATGCCAGCCAAAGTATCTACCTACACTCACACCATTTCCCTGTACTGGCCTGTAGCCTTCCAAAGCTTTACTTTCCATGTACTTGTCCAAATGCCTTTTAAGTGTTGTTAATGTACCTGCCTCAACCACTTCTGCTGGCAGCTCATTCCATATGTGTACCACCCTCTGTGTAGTTTGTCCCTCAGGTTCCCTTCTGTTCTCTCCCCTCTAACCTTAAACTGATGCCCTCTAGTCAGTGATTCCCCAATCCTGAGAAAAAGATTTAGTGCATTCAATCTACCCAAGCCTCTCATGATCTAACACACTCCTTTAAGATACCCCCTCCATCTCCTATGCTCGAAAGAAAAAGTCCTAGCTTGTCCAATCTCTCCCTATAACTCAGACCTTTTAGTCCTGGCAACATTCTTGTAAATGTCTTCTGCACTCTTTCCAGTTTAATAACATCTTTCATATAGTAAGGTGGCCAAAACTGAACACAATACCCCAAGCGTGGCCTCACCAATGTCCTATACAACTGCAACATAACTTTCCAACCTCAACACTCAATGCCCTGACTGATGAAGGCCACTGTACCAAAAGCCTTCTTTACTACCCAGTCTACCTGTGACTTCACTTTCAGAAAACTGTGCACCTGAACTCCAAGGTCCCTTTTGTTACACTACACTCCTTAAGGCCCTACCATTCGCCATGAAACTCCTACCTTGATTTGATTTTCCAAAATGCAAGACCTCACACTTATCTATATGAAACTCCTTTCGCTATTTCTTGACCCACTTCCCCAGCTGATCAGGGTCCAATTTCTGAGAACCTTCCTCACCTTCCATGGTACTGTCCATGGCACTGTCAATTTTAGTGTCATCTGCAAACTTACTAATCATGTACATTCCCATCCAAATCATTGATATAGATAACAAACAGCAATGGGCCCAGCACAAACCCCTGAGGCACTCCACTAATCACAGGCTTCTAGTCCAACAAGCATCTTTCCACTATTACCCTCTGATTTCCACTATTACCCTCTGTTACCAAGCCAATTCTGTATCCAATTTGCCAGCTCGCTCTGGATTCCATGTGATCTAATCTTCCAGAGCAGCCTGGCACGTGGAACCTTATCAAAGGCCTACGTCTACCACACTGCCTTCATCAACCTTCCTGGTAACTTTATCAAACAACTCCAACAAATTTGTGAGGCATGATTTCCCATGCACAAAGCTGTGCTGACTGCTCCTAATGAAACTCTGTCTTTCCAAATGCATATATATCTTATCTCTCAGAATCTTCTCAAGTAACTTACCCTCCACAGATGTTCGACTTAATGGTCGATAGTTCCCAGGTTTTTGATTGCAGCCTTTCTTGAATAAGGGCACAACATTCGTTAATCTCCATTCCAGCACCTCACCCATGGCTAATAATGATGCGAAAATATTAGCCAAAGCACCCGCAATTTCTCCTCTAGCCTCTTGCAGGGTCCTTGGAAATATCTGGTCAGGACCAGGAGATTTATCCACCTTCATACATTCTAATATGTCCAACACCTCCTGTACAGTGATATAGACTGTCCCCAAAATAGGACCACTAACCTGCCCAAGTTCCCAATTCTTCAGATCTTTCTCCGTAGTAAACACAGAGGATAAATATTCATTAAGGACCTTGCCTAACCCCTGTGGTTCTACACATACATGTTAATTTTGGTCATTGAGGGGTCCTGTTCTCTTTCTAGTTATTCTTTCTCCTTTACTATAGTTAAAGAACCTTTTTGGATTCACCCTAATCCTCTCAGCCGAGCCTGTCGCGTGTCCCCTTTTCAACTTCCTGATTTCCTTCTTCAGTAAACTTGAATAAATAATTCAATTGGCATATTGTGTTTGATCTACTTTTATAATGTTAGATAATTACTCTTATATTATGATATATATTCTATCCCAAACAAGCTTGTACCTTTAAGACAGGAGAGGTGACAGCACAACATGTGACATTCCATTATGTAGGTACTCAGCTTGCTTCAGTGAGCAGTGTGCAATGGAATCAGTGGAATCAGTTAGTTCGATCTAATTAATGTTTGGTAACCACAGTAAGCTTAGGGTCAGAAAATCTAAGTGCGAGTCCCACCTGTTCCAGACATATGTCATAATGTGCATGATCGGGTTGATTAAAAATATTTCAAACTAGATTACGTTCTTAAGTCTGTGAAATCTCGGTATACGAATAGTCTGGGTAGTAAGTTAACTTCAAGATATTTGGCTCAACAGGGTCTGACTATCTGTGGTGTATGTTGTGTTGACGAACATACATAGCAAACCCTAAAGAGTAATTTGGATGTTGGCACAGCTAAAAGCCATTGAAATCTAGTCATTACAGCAAACTAGTGGCTGCAAATGGATTTTAAAGGCTGAAAAGGTGTCTGCAGTGTGACAGTAGTGTGTCGTTTTCTTACCAGTCATCCAGCAATCTGTCTGAATTCAAAGCTGAAACCACAACTGAAACACACTATCTCATTCTCAGCACTTATTAGCATAAGTAAATATCCTTTGCTAATGATCAGGTATCTTCAGTCTCTCAATTGGCCTAGTTCTGCAATGTTTTCTCTTGCAGTAAATTCTCATTTAGATGCCTCTCCAGAATAGCAGAAAATAAACCTCTGCACAGGCAGAGTTGAAGATCAAGGCTCATGCCTCTTCTTGTCCAAAGCCGCCTCTGTGCAGACATCAGATAATTCTGTCATTTTGTTTAACCAGTAATTCAAATAAAGAAACTTTACACTGCACTTTGTTTCCACTAAAAATGCAAAGAAGTGCTTCGAGAAGCTTGTAACTTTCAAAGGGTCAGCAACATACAATGAAAAGGAGCAGGGAAGGCAACAAGAATGCAGAAAGGCACGACATTGTAAAACAGCTGCTTACATTGGCATTCTAAAGAGCAAAAAGAAGGAAAGCATACATTCAAGCATGGATTGACACAGCTTTGACCTTCTGGCCGGGCTTCAGTTATCTTCAGTCCCAGGTCAGAAGATACCTGACAATAAATGACAGGTGGAAAAACTTCTTGTTTTGAGTACTGAATGGTGAAGAAGAAAAACATCCCCAGGTATTTGTGACAACAGCCACAAAGATCCTGACAACATTTCTCAGATTTAGAAAATCAACTTACAATGTAAGGCAATTTCAGGATGAAAGACATTAGGAAAAATTCTGTCAGAAGCCAAATTGCACAGCAAAACCCAAAGTCCAGCCAAAGTGCTCCATAACTAGTAACAACTGAAGACAAGAAAAACAAGGAATAATGCCAAATAAATTTGCTAAATACCATTCATGGCCCACAAGCATATCAATGCAGTCCAAGAAGTAACTGCAACAGTGGACATTGCAGAGCCCAGTTAGACAGCACACACAGTAAGCTGGGCACACCACACAGACACCATCAGAAAAGCTGTTGCCTTTACCCTTTTGACTTGATTTGACAAACTTAGTTTGGTTTGTTTTCACCTGAATTTCGAAGGATGAGGGATGACCTGATCCAAGTTTACAGAATTCTGAGAGGAATTATGGATAGGATGGATAGTCAGAGTTGTTTTTGGCCCAGGGTAGAAATGTCAATTAAAGGGGATGTAAGTTTACGTTATGAATGTAGTAAAGGCCTCAGTATGCAGTGCCTTCAACCATTTCTTAATATCACGTCATGTGAGTTAACCTAGCTGAGAAGCAGCAGCTGTAATGCTGGGTACCTCAGGGGACGGCAAGATGAATCATTAACCAATGATTGCTGAAGGTGAATGCAAATGTTTCATATTTACATTTTACACTGATGTGTTGTACTCTGCAAGCATTGAGAACACAACATTTATGGAACTTCCTCCTCTGATTAGTTGCTAATTTCCACCACCAGTCATGACTGGATATGACAGAATGCAGAGATTAAATCTGACCTGTTTTGCTTGCTTAGCCCTGTCTATCACATGATGTTTCTTCTGATTGCTAGGCAAGTAGCCTTGTGTTATAATTTCATCAGGTTAACACATCTGTTTTGGAATGTCTGGTGCTGTACCTGAAATGCCTTCTTGCACTGTTCATTGAACTTGGGTTGATCGAGCTTGCCAAGTTTGATAGGGCAATGGTCACCATTAGACTCACTCTTAATTCTACATTTCATTAATTTAATTCAATATTTACCATCTGTTATGTTGGTATCTCCAGAACATTAGCCTGACCTCTTAGATTACTAGTCCAGTCACAATACAATTTCACCATTGCCTCCTCCTAGCATGCATTTTATAGATACATATAAATAATACAAGAGCATTGTTATATAACACAAGAACAAAGATGTGTGACTGAGGCTAGACAAGGCTCTGGTCAGACTGCATTTGGAATGTTGCGAGCAGTTTTGGGATAACTGCTGAATTACTCAATTAATGGTTCTCCTACCTGATCTGCTCCTGACCACCCTTGCAGTGCTGACTGTAAGGATACACTGTGTAATGTTACACTGTTCAAATCGAGGCAAAACAGGAGTTTGGTTTACTTGAGCACAATGCTAATCTGAAGGTATTATTTTTAACACATAACCAAAAAAAAAAAATGTTACCTGGTATGAGTATACATTCAGGATTTACTTGACAATTCCAAGAAATATATCATATAAAGAAGAATGATCTTTGCAGATCTAAAGATGAAGAATGGCTATTAAGATTTGGTAACTTATCTCCAATCTGCCAAAGCCAAATGACCCTTCATGTTTTCATGTGATATTCAGTATTGCACCATTTGCAGAATTGTATCATCATTAAGGTAATGTTGCAACTGCCCATGACTAAAGTTGATATAAAATGGCACATATGGAGCTTTTTAACTGACATAAGATCGCCGAAAAGAGATTAGCAATTGCATAGAGCAGACTTTCACAGCCAGACATGTGGACTCCATACTGGGTTACTCGATAAGGTAAGGAACAATCCCATGAGAATCTTAGTCGGGTCCTAGTGAGAAAAGGGAGGGGAAGTTGTCAGAATTCTGTATACAGGCAGCTAAACACATAAGCATTTTGTTAAAGAATACTTTTGAAATGATCAGAGGTGCTTGGGCATTGACCACAGTCCCAAGTTTATTATTTAGTAAAATGTAGAAGGAAGTCTGATCTCATTGTATTCTGAACTTTTTAGGTAACTGTAAATTAGAAAGGCAAGCCACAAACTAACATGAAGGGATATAATTGAATTTCTTTAAGCAGATAGCTATAAAGAAAATTTCCGCTCTATCAACAGGGATTGAAACACCAAATGGTATAAACAGGTAACCTCTAAAAATGTACCATAGCATGATAGGAGGTAGAAAATGGTTGGAAAGCACAGTCACTGTGAGTGTGAAGAAATAAACAATTGCAGCTTGTGTACAGATTCTTACATCCAAAGATCAGAAGTTATGTCCAGTTGAACCTTAAGAAAATTAAAAAAAGTTTCTTTAATGACTTGGTAAAGCTATAAAATGATTGAATTTCACCCTCATCCGTGGAATTCAAATAAATGCTGTCTTATTATGTAAAGAAAATTAGTATGGAAGTGTTGTGTTTAGGTGTTTAAAGTAGAAACAGTAAGGTTTATCCGAGAATTAATCTTTTAGTTTAAAACCAATCTACAACTGCAAATAGCAGAGTTTGTAAATTACAGCTGCAATACAGAGAGACTGTGTTTGATCTCCCAGGGTCAAGTGAGAGCGAAGCTGTCCCCAATTTGATAACCTTGTCACAGAACTGTAATAACTTTTTATTAGAGCTGATCTTAAAGATTTTATAATAATTGGTAGAAAATATCGTCCTTTCTAATCTTATGACCTATGATTAGTAGGGGATATAAATTGCAACACAGAAGTTGGAAGAGTTTTTAGTGATAATCAAATTTTGGCAATTGTCTGGAAAGAAGTATTGAAATGTGATTGAAATGAGATATATTTTATGGCCCCACAGACAGATTATAACGATATTTGGTAAACATCATGAAATACTGGGAGGATTTAGGTCTATCCATAGAGTTATCCATTGATCATGTATTTTCAGGATTGGATGAATCAATTAGGGGGAATGTGGCTAAAAAAGAGATCAATGTTGCATGTAATTATTGTAATGCAAAATATATAAATAAGTTGTATTTGACTGTGGAAGGTAAGTGTCCTAGAAAGGGACCTCTTCACCATTGCATTGGTAAGGAGCTCTGAATAAAGGTGAATTGTGCTGCTAAACACAGAACTCCGGACTCCTCTATGATATCTCCCTCCAACAGTTGCATTTTTACTACCAGGGATAAGGCATGTAGCTAAGACAAAAGAACTGAAAAAGAGGGAAGAGGATAAGAGGAGAAATAAAATGATGAGAAGGAAGGGAAGATACATCCAACACAGTGCCTTTTTTTTTACCAGGTTGCCTTTGTACGTTGCACCTGACTATGTTTTCCATGAACATAAGCCAAAACTCCCCATCTACAATAGCCACACTTTACCTACCCTCTATCCCTGCATATCAAGGTAACTTCTTGACTGCAATGGTGAAATAGAAGTTCCAAGTTACCATGAAACAACCATTCTAAAACAACTTTACAAAGGAAAACATTTACTATGATATACAGAAATCAGGACTTACGCACATTGTTATGTCTACATAATGTGCCCATGGGGTTAAGAAGGAAATGAACATTTTACTTTAAAAAAAAACAGAATGCAAAGATCAATTTATCTTGATCAAAGATAAAGTCCATGGGTAAGATGAACAAATTGTGTACTTTTTTTTACTCATGTCTGGATATGTCTCTGGAAAACTATTTGTATTGCAAACGACCTTTTCCAGTTCTGTGACTCCCTTTTCTGCTTCAATTATAGTGACTCAAAGTAACAATACCTGACAGACTTGCCATTCACTTGGAGATAGAAATGGAGATAAAGATATTTTGAGGTTATTCATAACTTGAATGTTTATGGAGCTAACAGGTCAACTACCAATGGACAATGGAAATATCAATACTGTCATGGAATGACAAAACCTCAATTATGCTAAGAAATAATCTTATTAATCAACAAATATAGGATAGGACAAGCAGGCAATGATATAAACATTGCATTGGAAAGACATTTTGCCCTGAAAAAGGATGTACCCTGCAGAAGAAATTCATCCACAGGCAGAAGATAATCATTATTTACATGGAAACAATATCTTCAGTTCAACGAGAGCTTCAACTGTGAAGTGAGAAACATGCTGTTGTGTGGAATGTAAGTTAATTAATGAAAAAACACCAACCTCATTATCTTCAGTAAGATGCAAAAGGATCTTTTAACCCGCAACAATCCTACACACTATTACAGGAACTGATCGTAACAATAGCATTTTGACTTCTTTCCAAAATCTAAGTGCATGAAGCATCTAATCATCTTTCTTGTGTGTCTAAGTTTAGTGTGAATGAATGGGAGAGAATGGGTGTTTTGAAGTTACATTTCAGGTTTTAAAGAAAATAAACTTCTTTTCTTTCTTCTATTTTAAACTATGACATGTCTGTCTTGTGTCTGGTTCTAAAAGTCATAGCATTTAAGGGATTAAAAGAACTCTTCTGTAAAATATATTTTGTTGTCGTCACAATGAGAGGTGGGAAAAGGGAGGAGTTATCATGCATCTCTTTCCTATCCTGGCAATTCTCTAGTACCTTTCTTGTGGATGCCTTTTCCAGTTTATTTAAACAACATAGTGCTAATCCAATGGCTGCAGCATGATTGATTGAAAGCTGCTGACTTAAAGTCAAGGACACTGCAGATGTCCTTGAAAAAATACTTTTCAGCACCTCGGAGTCTAGAGGCCAGGCTCCAGACTGCACCACCTTGCTACAGGCAACTGTGGTTGTGGCTGGCTTACAGACAAGCAACAAGAGTGCTCGCATGGTGGTGGTCAGCGGAGGACAAAGTCTGTCACAATGAGGCAGAACAGGCAATTTCCATTCACCAGACTTAGTAATCTGCTCAAGAACAGATTGCAGGAATCTTGTGAGAGTCTGTATGTCCCTTTGAATTATGGTATTTGCAGCAATGGTAGGAGCAATCTGAGCCTGTGTGATAATAAGCTGAATCACATGACATCAGTTTGAGCTTCCCCTGAAGCAATCTGATGATGAGTGACTTCTGCTGATGCTGTAATGGGTTGACTAGAGATTGGGTTGACTAGTACTGTATTCACTGGGGTTGAGAAGAATGAGAGAAGACCTCATTAAAGTGTTTAAAATTTGGGCAGGCTGGTCACACTGGATTCAGGAACGATGTTTCCCTTGGCAAGGGAAGGTCCGGAACATGCGATAACAGCAAGAGGATATGTGGAGGCTATTTTAGATTAGAGGAGTAGAAATGTTTTTCACCGAGAAGATGGTGAAATAGAATACTGTACACAGAACTCCATCAATGATCAATTACAGTCTGAAAAAGTTAAATATAAACTTTCTACAATGGAATCCCTCACAGAATTATTACAGTGCAGAAAAAGACCATTCAGTCCATCATTCAGAACTGACTCTCCCCCAATAAGCATTAGGACTTAGTGCCAATCTCTTACCTTTGCCATGTGTTCTTGCACATTGCTTCTGTTCAAGTATCATCCAATATTCTCTTGAATGCCTCAACTCACTTTGCCTGCATCACACTTCTGTATACTTCATTCCAGACCCAAACTACTTAGGTGTAAATATCTTTTCTTATATCACATTTGCCACATTAACAAATTATTTTAATTTGGTGTTCTCTTGTTCTTTCTGAATGATAACAATATCTCCTCAAACACATGGCCGGCATGGTGGTACAGTGGTTAGCACTGCTGCCTCACAGCGCCAGAGACCCGGGTTCAATTCCCGCCTCAGGCGACTGTCTGTGTGGAGTTTGCACATTCTCCCCGTGTCTGTGCGGGTTTCCTCTGGGTGCTCCGGTTTCCTCCCACAGTCCAAAGATGTGCAGGTCAGGTGAATTGGCCATGCTAAATTGCCCGCAGTGTTAGGTAAGGGGTAAATGTATGGGTGGGTTGCGCTTCGGCGGGTCGGTGTGGACTTGTTGGGCCGAAGGGCCTGTTTCCACACTGTAATGTAATGTAATCTAATCTAATCTCCAATCTACCTTCATAACGGACATGTCTCATCTCTGAAACCATTCTTGCAAATCTTTTCTTCACTCTCTGCAATGCATTCACACCCTTCCTATAATGTAGCATTCAGAACTATGCATATCAGTTGAATTGAATTCTAACAGATGCCTTGCATAAGTTCAGTATCACCTCCTTGCTCTGGTAGCCTTTGCCCCTATTAATAAAGCTAAATACCCTGTTTACAGTAATAACTGCTCTCTGTGCATTTCCTGTCACCTTTTGTGATCTTCGTATATATACATCCAGATCTATCCATTCCTGCACCTCATATTTTAATCCTTAATTTACATTGTCTGCCCATGTTCTTTGTGCCAAAATATATCGCCTCACACTTCTTTGCACTGAAATTCATCTGCCACTCATATGTCCACTCCAGTAATTTGTCTATATTCTATTAAAGCCCTACATAGACTTCCTTACACTTTACAATGCTTGCACGTTCATATCACCCACAAACATGGAAATTGGCATCTTGTGCATCAATGTTGATTAACTTTATTTAATGATCTTGTACTTGTGTTACTACTTTTAATGCAGTATCTAATTGTACTCCCTTTCTCCTCTATCCTGCTTAGATTTTTAAAAATTGTATTTTAATTCCTCATTATCATTGCCAAAAATGTGATAACACACATTTATATGAATTGAAATTAATTTGTTATTTTATCCTCATTCCACAAGTTGGTAAATTATATTATGTGTGTTTATAATTAAGTGCGGGATAACTGAACATCTTGAAAAATTTTGGTTAATCAGGGAGAGCCAGCATGGACTTATGGCCAATAGGTCATGCCTAACAAACTTCATTACATTTTTTGAGGGGTGACTGAGGTAATGGGGCAGAGGAATATCTACAATTGCTTATATGGACATCCAGAAGGAATTTGATAAAGTCCCATATAAGAGATTGCGAATTAAAGTAGAAATCCATGAAATGGAGGGTAAATTACTGACATGGTTAGGAAATTGGTTGAGTGACCAGCAACAGAAAGTAGGGATAATGGACGGGTACTCAAATTGGCAGGATGCGACAGTGGTGTCCCACATGTATCTATGTTGGAGCCACAATTATTCATATTATTTATTGCTGACTTGGAAAATGGCAGAGAACCTCATATACACCAACTTGCTCATGACAAAAAGCTAGGCAGCATTGCAGTCAGTGTAGATGATAAAATAAAAGTGCATAGTGATATTGATAGAGCAAGTGAATGAGCAAAGCTTAGCAGATGGAGTTCAATGTAAGCAAGTGTGAGGTTATCCATTTGGACCAGGAAAGGATAGATCAGGACACTTTCTAGATGATATAAAGTTAAATATAGTGAATATCCGAAGAGACTTAGGAGTTCAGGTGCATTTCATTTTTAAAAATAAGTTAATAGGTTGATTATATCACTGGCTAGTGATCATTGCCCAAGGGGTAATGATCACTAGCCAGAGTCAACCACTACCCAGAGTCAACCACGTTGTTGTGGGTCTGGAGTCACATGTAGGCCAGACCTTGTAAGGATGGCAGCTTCCTTCATTAAAAGGGCATTAGTGAACCAGACAGGTTTATCCCAACAGTCAAGAAAGAATTCATGGTCATCCTTAGACTTCTAACTCTAGATTTTTATGAAATTCAAGTTCTACCATCTGCCATCGGGGGTTTCATGCCTAAGTCCTCAGATGGTTACCTGGGTCTCTGGATTACCAGTCCAGCGACAATACCACTGGGCCATCTTCTCCCTTTCTGCACAGGTGCAGAAACTAATCAAGGTGGCTCATTGAATGTTAGCCTTTCTACCCAGAACACTGGAGTTCGAGGATGCAGAAACCATGCTGCAGCAATACAAAACCCTGGTTAGTCCCTATTAGAGTGCTGTGAGCAGATCTGGGCACCACACCTTAGCGAGGATATATTAGCCTTAGAGAGAATACAATGCAGGTTTTAAAGCATGATACCTAGAATTCAGTGGTTAAGTTATGAGGTGAGATTATATAAATTAGGCCTGTTTTCTCTGGAACGTAGAAAATTAAGGGATAAAATGACCAATGATATTAACAGAAAAAAGGCAGAGTAGATAAAGATAAACTATTCGCACTGGTTGTGGATTCTAGAACAAGGGGCATGTTCTGAAAATTATGCTTGACTATTCAAGAGAAACGTTCTGAAGCACATCTATGCAGAAGGGATGGTAGATGTTTGGAACTCTTCTACAAATGGTAGTAGATGCTGGGTTAGTTGTTATCTTTAAATCTGAGGTAGATCATTTTTTGTTAGTCAAAGATACTAAAGTATAAGGACCAAAGACAGGTACATGGAGTAATGGGGCAGATCAGCCATGAACTCATTGAATGGCAGAATAGGCTCATGGGGCAAAATGGTCTACTCCTGTTTCTATGTTTTTGCCATCCTCATATATTGGTGCCATCTGCAAATATAAACATTTTTCTATTTTCTCCTTCTACCTTTGATTTATTGAGCCTTTTGAAATGGACAAGATTCTTCGGGGACTTGATAAGGTAGAAGCAGAAAGCTTATTTTCCTTTGTGGGAGAGTCAAGGACAAATGAGTATGATCTCAGAATGAGGTGTCACCCATTTAAGAAATAAATGAGAAGGAATTTATTCTCTTGAAGAGTTGAGCATGTGTGGAATTCTTTACCATGCAGATTGTAACTGTGGGTCAATAAATATATTCCAGGCTGAGATTGATATAATTTTAATCAGTTGGGGAATCCAGGGTTATACAAAAATGCAGGAAAGTGTAGATTATCAGATACTCATGGTGATTGCGTAACAATATTGAAGTCATTGAAATCTATATGGTTCACTGATTTCCTTGAGGAAAGAAAATCGTCTGTCTTAGGCTGGCCTGCATGCGACTCCAGGCACACAAGAAAGTGGTTAACTGCCCTCTGTAAAGGGTAAAGAACCAATCAGCTCTGTAAAGGGTAAAGAACCAAAAGGGCTACATTTTGGACAATAGAAAAGCATAAAAGAGAAGTACAATGGAGATAAATTCAATCTAATTCCCATGTATGGGAGTTGATACAATCAGATTGTGCTGTACCAGCTCCAGTTATAAACAAAAGTTTCTACGACACTTCCAGTGAAATTACATCTATGGAAACATCGCAGCTCTGAGGACATTTTGGCCCATTTTGTGCATGCTTTCTCTCTGTTACCAAAGTATATGTTTATGGAGAGCTCTATGCAAACCAGCCTCAATTCAAATGAACTAATCCATTAAAAAGTGCCTTTTTGATTAATATCATCATGATCCACAAAAATTACCATTCAGTGAAGATAACCACATTTTATTTCTGGTTCTGGTTTACTTTCTTATTATCTTTTTCATGACCTTTTGGTTTTGTCTGAGGAACATTTATTCAGGCAACCAGCACAGAATTATTGAAGAAGCTCAATCCATCATGCTGAAAAGTTAATCATTTATAAAATGATTTTCATTTTGTATGAGATGTGAGGCTACCTGTATTTCTTTGTGATTGATTAACAATTAAAACTAAGTTGAAATTGTACTTCTTGAAACTTTCATTGCACGTGGGAAGTCACAGTTAATTAGAATACTGATTATATTTTCTGACTTAATGATAATCAATAGATTTATGAGGATTGCATTATTATCATTAGTTCTTTGAAGGACATCTCATCAAATACCAACCAATGGACCATAGTGACTGCCAGGAACTGTAAAATGTAAACAAGCAAAGAACTGGCCAAACATCACTTGTAAGAGCTTCACACTGTTAAGAAGCAGTTCCATGAAGCAAAGGGGAGATATGTTTCACTTGTAATAAATTAATTAAGGTGGGCTCAATGATATTTACAATTTGTAAGAAATGTATCCATAATGTATTGAATCAACTTGTTTTCCTCATCGAGTCGTATAGAGTCTGGATGAGTAATTCAAGTTTATGAAGAAGCTCATTTATTACACTATCAACTAGATGATTTTGAATACTTTTGACAATGGCATGGGAGAGTATGTGTTTGACAACCAAATACAGAAGAAAACTGATAGGTACAGGGACAGTCACAGGTTCTGAGCATGAGCTGAAACTGAAGGAAACAACATGTAATTATTGTACCCATTTATCTTTAGAGTATGATCAATGTAAACATCCACATTTATAATAGAAAAGCTCAAGGAGTGATCCTATCCTTGCCGTGAGTGACTAGACAAGATATAGTTCATCAGGATGGGGCAGGAGTCGGTGTTTATTCCCTCCTCCCATACTCAGCTTGCCTTCCTGATCATCTCCTTCACCTGTCTTTCCCAAACCTCAAATCCATAATGTATACTTATCACATAAGGCCTCCCTCATGAAATAAGAAGTTCCTCATGTTCATGCGGTTTTGTTTTTTTTCACTGTGTAAACCCATATGGAGGCAGCTTCATGAATAACTCTTCCAATTTTCATATGATTCCATTGATGTTATTTAAAAAGCTATGGTCTTAAGGTGTAACAATACAAAGTGCTAGCCTTGCCAACATTAGAAGCTGAGAAAGTTGAAATATTACTTTTTTTAATTTTTAAAATTGAAGTTAACATGCATAATGTATGCAATGAATTTTATATAAGATAATAAATATTGAGAAAACTATTTGTTGAACAAGAAATTTCACTTTTTGTTTTGTTTTCCATGCTGATTAGTTGTAGAAAGGCCAGCCAAAATTATATAATCACTTCTCATAATCATTAAAGGCCGACTGCAAGAATGGCTCAGACCTGTTTTAAAATAGTGCTCTCTTGAATTCCTGTAATACTTTCAGCTGATCTTGTGTTATAATTCCAACTTTCTTCTCTACTACTACGGGCTGCTTATCATTGACATTTGAAAAAAGGAATAATGTCAGAGGACTGACAACTGGTTGATGTTATTCCTGTATTTACTGACAAATCAGAATTGTTGTCACCTGTTTTTCATTTATATACATAGTGTCTACGTCTTTGCTGTCAAAACCTTCCTCTGACCTTGTCTGTCAGGTGACAGAAGTACCAGCTGCAGTGACATTTGTACAACCCTCAGAGTTGACTTTGTTTCAATTTGAGAACTGCACAGTTGGGTGTCTTGTATTCACTGAATTTTATTCTGTACAGTTATACCAAATTCAAATCTGTATCACTGGTTACCATGTTGTAATGGTGCAATGAAACTAAATCTTAAAAGATAATCACCATGTTGTTTGAGCTCGCAGGACTCTTGGTCACCATAGGTAGAGTTGCTGCGACTATTTTTCTTTTAGGTTGGGATCCAGAAGACCTATTTTTTCCAGCATAGTGGAGGAAACCCATGAGGTGTATAGGAGTTGGGAGGTGATGTTGCAGCTGTATGGGATATTAGTTCAGCCACTTTTGGTGTATTGCGTGCAATTCTGATCTCCTTTCTATAGGAAGGATGTTGTAAGACTTGAAAGGGTTTAGAAAAGATTTACAAGGATGTTGCCAGGGTTGGAGGGTTTGAACTATAGAGAGAGGCTGAATAAGCTGGGGCTGTTTTCTCTGGAGCATTGGAGGTTGAGGGGCGACCTTATAGATGTTTGTAAAATCATGAGGGGCATGGAAAGGTAAACAGGCAAGATTTTTTCCCAGAGGTGGGGTGAGTCCAAAACTAGAGGACATTGGTTTAAGTTGAGAGGGCAAAGATATAAAAGGGACCTAAGAGGCAACATGTTTGCACAGACGGGAGTTGCATGTATAGAATAAGCTGCCAAAGGAAGTAGTAGAATCTAGTACAATTACAGCATTTGAAAGGCATCTGGATGGGTATATCTATCGGTAGGGTTTCGAGGAATATGGGCTAAATGCTGGCAAATGGGAGTAGATTTGCACAGGCTACCTGGTCGGCGTGGATGAGTTTGTTTCCGTGCTGTATATCTCTATGACTCTTTATGACTTTAATGCGACAGGAGGAGACTCTTGCTTTAATCAAGAGGTTGTTTATTTCATTCAGGTACTAGTTACATTGATAGGATGGACATTGTTGTAAAGACAACAATGAGGAAATTGTTACAATGAGGAAGTCTAAATGGCAGCTCTCTATCCTTTGAGAACCAAAACTTTTGCATTTCTGCATACAAAGCCTTATGACATCATCAGGTTGGGTGGAGCTTAATGCAGTCTTCAGCATTAACCCTTTGAAGACCATTATCTGAAACAACATTCACCTCATATGGTCTGGTTTTTGTGTACACCTTAGCAATTTATTCAAGATAATAAGTTCATGTTAAATAACTGAGAATACTGACCTACTGTCCTATTTGAAATTTAAGCTTGTTTGGATTAAAGCACATCACTGACTATTGGAAACAGAGAAAATAGATTACTAGTTAGTCTTACCTGCCCTGAAATGCTTGCTGTTTTAAGAATGGACTTGTTGTTCTAATCTTTATTTTTACATTTTTGCTTCCAAAATCCACAAAAACACTGCCTTATATTTTCTTTCTCTCCAATTTGACTATTATAATTCAGAGCATTTGCTCAGTTTCTGCTGCTGTACTATTTAAATTAATTTACGCACCAGCGCACTGGGTTGCTAAACTGCTGTTCTCACAAATCATACAATGATGATGTTCCTGGTATTCGACTGCAATCAATGTTTTTTTTCCCCCACAATTTGCAAGTGAATATTCCTTTTGTCAGCCTTTAATTCTACAAAATGATACCACAAATGTTCCAACATGGTGGCTCAGTGGTTAGCACTGCTGCCTTACAGAGCCAAGGGACCTGGGTTCAATTTCTGCCTTGGGCAACTCTCTGTGTGGAGTTTGCACATTCTCAGTATCTGCATAGGCTTCCTCCCATAGTCCAAAGATATGCAGGTTAGGTGACGGCCATGCTAAATTGCCTGTATTGTTAGGTGCATTCGTCAGAGGTAAATGTAGAGAGGGTGGGTTGCTGTTCAGAGGGTCGGTGTGGCCTTTTTGGGCCAAAGGGCCTGTTTCCACACCGTAGGTAATCTAATCTGAACCATCTCTGCAACATGTTCATCTCTGTCTGGATAGAGAAATTTTAGATTGCTGTCTCACTGTGCCTCATGCTTCAGCCTTTCATACCTTTCAGCAAGGTGCACTGACCTGGGTTTGTTATGGTGAGCTTTAAATTTCTTAGTTCCACTGCAGTTGGTCCCATTGTTTCTACAATATAAAACAGTTATTGCACTATTCTAACTTCCGATAAATACACTGCACATTTACTGTTCCAAAGCATTTATGGTCTTATATCTTTATGCACTTGCTTTTTAAGCTGTGGCGCTTTGCACAATAGATTCTCATTTGTCTGCAGACATAGCCTTCCACATGTGGAATTGTACATTAACACAAGCTTCTTTTTTCAAATTTGATCATAGATGAATTCTTACAACTCTTCTGTCCCATTGAATCCCAATCATCATGAAGATCTCAGGTTACATAGTAGCATGAACAGGCCACTCCACATTGCCAATATGGATTTCTTGCTAAAAAGCATCTTCACATCGCTCTTGGTTAGAACCTATTCACATCTCATTTTCTTGCTAAACTGAAATTGTTTATTTGACATCTGCTGCGTGCTGGCATTCTCAAATTGTGATTGCCACTATGCCTTGTACACTGTTTTTAACACTGTATTTGGCTTTTAACTATTTGTGGTCCACACTTGAAATTTGATCTCTTGCATTGTCTTGACAACATCCAGGCACACCAAACGATTTGCTCAGATCTGGTAATCCTAGCAATTGTGAAGTATGTGAGTCAAACCACATTTAGCACAAGTCTTGACATACTTCTGCACTTTAGTTACCATATTAATTCTCACATCCGCCCCCAATTCTTGTTGTAACTGTTGGTGCTCTGCCATGAGGATTTGAATTTCCTTTGATTGTTTTTAATCTATAAATGCTTCCCCCTTCTCCTCCACTCGGTCTTTTTGAAAGTTTTCTGGTGTCACTGCTGGTCTCTGGTAATCTGAGCCACCTCCTAAACCATGTAGAGCATCAAAGCACCTTCTCCTTCAGGGACCCTTATGTCTTCTATTGGTCATATTACTTTTGGTTTATTTTACCAGATACCTTAAATCTATGCCTCAGGACCAGATTAGTCTTAATTGAAGATACCTGATAAAAGAACCAAAGGTGATAGGACCAGAAAAAGGCATGAGGGTCCCTAAAAGAGAGGGTACTTTGTTGTTCTACATGGTTTAGGAGGTAGCTCAGCATACCAGAGACCAGTAGATGTGATTCCTTTGTGTTATTCATTCCTCGGATATGGGCAATACTGGAAAATCAAAAAAAAAATTCCCTTTCTTATTCATCCTTGAGAAAATGGTGAGTCATTTCTTGAATCACTGGAGTTCTTTGATGTTGGCATATGCCCACTATTTAGCCTCCTGTTTTGCCCTGGTCCTCATAATTCCTCCGAATCAGGTCACCTTTGATTGTAGGTAGTATATGCATAATCTTGTGATATATTAGTATTTTGAATTTTTTAGGTTGCACCTTGCTTTAACAATAATGCATTGTTGGGACAGTTTTGGGTTATTGATATCCAGAGTAAACAAGACCAATCAGCGACAAGAAGAATAGAAGTCTACAACTAAACAAATGGACTGCAATGGTTCAATAAGACTATAAGACCATTAAACATAGGAATGGAAGTAAGGGCATTTGGCCCAAAAGACAGCTTGTTTCTTAACAACTGGTGATTCGCAATAATTGTTGGCCCAGTCAACTACATCTATTCCCTTGAATGAAAAAAAGAGTTTACTGAAAGATAAACAATCCAGCCTAATTCTCCACCCCACCCTCAAATGCTTGCAGGTGCATTTGGATAGATGCAGACAAATGACAAATAAGCATGAGTGTTGTGACTGGTCGGGAAACAAACTAGGGAAGCAGTTCAATGGACACAATCCTTTGTGTTTTCTGAGATAGTCCACTTGCTTTCCAGGATTTTTCAGTTCTTTAATCATTGTTCTCAATGGATTTTCAGTGATTGCAGTATTTGTTTATATTTGGGTGTCTACAATCTCATTGGTCAAATCATTTAATGTCCTAGAATACAGTTCAGTTCTCATGGGATTAGCCTAACACCAACCCGTAACCCTAACACTAACTCTATGGTTTATTAATCCATCTGTTTACTCACCATCTCTCTATAATAAATATAATTTCACCAAATGCCACTTTTCCACCTACTGGTTTACATTATTTTATCAAATAAGGAGGAATCTAATAATCAATTAACTAACTTACGAGACTATGTGACAGATCAATAGAGACACAATGGCCCTGACAGTAATCTTCCATTTAAGAGGCATTTCAGAATGCTCAGAATTAATGTATTCCAATACAAAAAAATTATAAAGCAAGGACTCATCTTCTGTAGCTAACTAAAGACATTAGGGCAAGCATAAGGAAAACACATATAAATGCAACATTTAGTGGCAGCTCAGATGATTGGTCAGAATAAAAAGAACAGCAGAGAATGACTGAAAAGTTAGTTGGGGAAAACAATTAGAGAATGAGAGGAAGCCAGCTAGAAATGTAAGCGTTTCTGCAGTTATTTAAAAATGCAAGAAGTGATTAAAGTGAGCATTGGTTGTCTAGAAAGTGAGAATAGAGATCTAACAGTAAATAAATAAAAAGGAAACAATAAAGAAAGAGTGAATAAAATGAACAAATATTTTGCTCCATCTTCACTATAGAGAATACAACGAGCACACCAGTGATAGCTGTCAGCTGGAGGTGAAACGGAGAGAGGAAGTTCACAAAATTACAATCACCAGAGAGGTGGTACTAAACAAACTGATGGCACTGCTGGCTGTCAAGTCTTCATGTTCAGCTGGATTTCATCTTAACTTCTTAAAAAAAAGTTGCTAATAAAGTAATAGATGCATTGGTGCTAATTATCCAAGAATCCTCTGGTTCAGAAAAAGTTCCATTGGACTTGAAAGTGACAGATATAATCTGTCACTGAAGGAAGTGAGGGAGACAGAAATATGAATCTATTGACCAGTAAGCTTGTTGCCTGTTGTGGGGAAGATGTTAAAATCAAATTTTAAAAATCAAGGAAATCAGGAAGAGGTAGTATAGCTTAATTAAAAGGGAAAACATGTTTAATTAATTTCTTAGAGTTCTTTGAAGGAGTAATATGTGATGTAGATCAAGGTGAACCTGCAAAATATTTTGTTTTTGGATTTCTGGAGGACAAGGTACTATTCCAAAGATTATTGCAGAAAATAAATATTCAGAGTCAAGGGTGACAAGTTTACCTGGATTGAAGATTGTTTTCTGCCACACAGTCAATAAGTAGGTGGGTAGATGTGATGAGTGGAGATTTGCAAGGGTCTGAGCTGGGTCCATAACCTTTTAGAATTTTATTCAATTATATGAACAAAACTAAATCATAGTAGCTAAATTTACAGAGGATACCAAGATAGGTATGAAGATTTGTGAAGAAAGCTGAAGGCATTTGCAAACTGATATTAATAAGCTAAGTGAGTGGGCAAACATCTGGCAGGTGATAAGAATGTGAGAAGTGAAATTCTCTGATAGAAAGAGAAGTATCAGAGCATTATTGAAACAGAGAACAACTGCAGAATTACTTGATGCAGAGGTATTCAGGTGGTTTGCTTCATGAGTCACAAAAAAAAACAGAATGCAGGCACAGCAAGGGTAATCCAAGATGGAGGATGGGAAAAATTTCTGGCTGTAACAGCTGCTCCTTTTTTGAGGTATTTTAGGTGCTGGAGGTGATTTCTTTGAATTCCAGGAGCAGCAATTACCATTTTGTATGCTGTTACATTGGAGAAACAAAGTTCCAAAACAAAGTCAAAACAACACTTTTAAAAGAGAGAAGAACAGACAAAAGAAGCACATGGTGAGGTCAATGCAGGAGAGAGTGAGAGCTAGAAACCCACATTGCTAACTAACAGTTAGCAGTTACTGCCTTTGCTGTTGAATTCATGTATCGCTGGACATTGGAGTGTGTCTTGGAAAATTAAAAAAATGTGAAATTCACAACTGACCTTGTTGTGAGGAACCGGTCTGGGTGAGGTCACAGTAGAGAAGCATTTTAAGTGTGGCCTTAAAATAAGTCTACAGTAGTAAGTAGAGTGGGGTTCTTTCTTGATTATATGTTTTATTGAGCTATGTCTCTTGATTAAACTTAAAAGATAAGCCATAATTATTCATTTAACCTTGGAGTGCAGGTTCATAGCTCCTTGAAAGTTGAGTCGCAGGTAGATAGGATAGTGAAGAAGGCATTCAGTATGCTTTCCTTTGTTGGTCAGAGTATTGAGTACAGGAGTTCAGAGATTATGTTGCAACTGTACAGGGCATTGGTTAGGCCACTATTGGAATATTACATGCAGTTCTGGGCTCCTTCCTATCGGAAAGATGTTGTGAAACTTGAAAGGGTTCAGAAAAGATTTACAAGGATGTTGCCAGGGTTGGAGGATTTGAGCTTTTGGGAGAGGGTAAATAGGCTAGGGCTGTTTTCCCTGGAGCGTCGGAGGCTGAGGGGTGACCTTATAGAGGTTCATAAAATCATGAGGGGCACGGATAGGATAAATAGACAAAGTATTTTCCCTGGGGTCATGGGAGTCCAGAACTAGAGGGCATAGTTTTAGGGTGAGAGGGGAAAGATATATTAAAAAAAGAGACCAAAAGGGCAACTTTTCACTCAGAGGGTGGTACATGTATGGAATGTGCTGCCAGAGGAAGTGGTGGAGGCTAGTACAATTGCAACATTTAAAAGGCACCTGGATGGGTTTATGAATAGGAAGGGTTTGGAGGGATATGGACTAGGTGCTGGTTTGTGGGACTAGATTGGGTTGGGATATCTGGTCAGCATGGATGGGTTGGACTGAAAGGTCTATTTCCCTGCTGTACATCTCTATGACTTTATAACTCTAAGTAATCAAGAAGTCTAATAGAATGCTATTCTTTATACGGAGAGGAACATGAAATCAATATTGCTATGCTTAAGTTTTACTAAGCATTGGTGAGACCATGTCTTGAATACGGTGTCATGTTTTGGTCTTTAATGCAAAGGAGTACGTAAATTCATCTGAAATGGTTCAGTGGAGGATATCTAGATCGATACTGGAGTTTAAAAGAATGAATCGTGCTTGTAAAGAAGTGTGCAAGATCCTGAATGATCTTGAAAAGGTGGGGTTGGAAAGGGTGATTTGCTTTATGCTCAAGCCTCAATTAGGGGACACTGTTTTAATATTAAATGTCATCTTTCTAGAACATAGACTACAGAACAGTACAGCACAGGAACAGGCCTTTTGGCCCACCATGTCTGTCAGCCATGATGCGATTCTAAACTTATCCTATTTGTGTGCATATGGTCCACATCCCTCTATTCTCTGTTATGTGTCTGTCTGTATGCATCTTAAATTTTGCTAACATATTGGTTTCTACCACCTCCCATGGCTCCGTGTTCCAGGCCCATATCACATTCTGTATAAAAACACTTCCTTTGCAAATATCCTTTAAAATGTTCCCCCTCTCAATTTAAACCTAGTATTTGACATTTCCACCTGGGGAAAAACTGACTATCCATCCTATCCATGCTCCTTATAATTTTATGAACTTCTATTATGCCACCATTCAGTCTCTGATGCTCAAGTGAAAACAATCCACATTTGTCCAACCTGTCCTTACAGCCAATTCAAAGTTTATTTGCTCAGAAGGTTGTGCAGCTTTGAAACTCTCTGCCTCTAAAGAGAATGCGGACTTCTTACTAAGTGATAGAGCAGGTACCAGGACCAAATCATTGCTTCTGCTCCTAGCTCATAAACTTGCATGCCCATACTGTCTATTTATTCTATCAATCTTTTAGTCATTCTCTGCTGCTCTTTGTATTCTGTCGAAATATCTGTCACTTCAGTTTGCAGTGTGTGTGTGTTCTGGAGTTTGATTTTTTTTTTCCCCAAACCATGCAGCTTCCACTAGCACCCATGTTTTCCCATTATTTTCACACTGTTTATGACCTTTTTCATCCTTTTAGCAAAATCAGGTAGAAGAGACTGAATCTAAAACTGTTAGGGGTACGCTGCCCAGAATAATTATCTTAGCCAAAGTTAGAAAGGCAAAAGAACTATGGCTAGAGCATCCAGAGACAGAAGATGGGCAGGAACGAGTGTTTCAACAAAACTGCTGGATATTAAATTAAAATCACGAAAGGACTATGAAGTGAGAGAGAGGGAATTCATTATATTATGGGGAAATGATTTGGTCAGGTCCCTGGCATTGTTTCCAAAGAGGGCAGTGCAGTCCAAGGTGACTGGAACAACTGGAACTTTAACTTCACTGTGAGAGTGTTGACAGCACTTGGACACAACAGATCAAGATGACAGCTCATTAGAAACCACTCAAAAGAAATTAGTGTTAGACAGTAATGTTAGCATTACTGGTGATGTCCATGAACACAACAATAGTGATAAAGTGCCCATTTAAAAGACTGGTTCACAAAGCCAGAAGATTTAGTATAATTGGAGTGCATCTGATATGGATCAAAACTCAGCTCAAACGGGGAACACCATTGTGTTTGCACATGAAGTACAATTGGGGGAAGGAGATAATTAAGAAAAGGTCTTTTTATTGATGAGTGTTTAAACCATTACTGTTTGATGGCAATTATTTGAAAGTGGAGGCAAAAGCAAAACTCTCCACGTTTATGAGATGATTCAAAATGGAGTGAGAGCATGTATAAAAACTGCTGATCAAATACAAAGGACTAAGGTCATTTGAGAAGGTTAGTTGCCAAGTCATCTAATGTGAATAAATGTAAAGTCATGAGATTTAGAAAGGATGATGAACAGTTGTAATGTAACTTAAATTGAATTATTTCATAATATACAACAATATAGAGAGGACCTTGGAGGTACTTGCAGATAAATCCATGAGTTCAGCATATAGGATGTCAGCATTAAATTGGCAAATAAGATTTTTAAGCTGTAAAGTCAGAGAACAGTAGAGAAAGGTCATCCACCTTCTCCCTCCACATTATAAAATTCTTGTCACCATATTATGGGAAAGGCATTGAGACATTAAAGTCACTATAATAAAGGATAATTGTATTGATCAATGGGTTTAGATACTTAGGTCATGAAGAGAAAGGGAAAAGGTTTATACTGAAGTAAAGGCTCAGAATAGACATAGAACAAAATGATCGACTTAATATAATGATAGGATAGAATCTTAGTGGCCTGTGAATGAATTGGGCCATGGGGCCATCGTGAGAAATTTGGGAAAATTGGATTAGATATCCAGTGAAGACCTTCTCAATGTCAAGACCAAAAGGACCCACTTTTCAACTAGGTGTTGGATGATGAGATGAGATTCTCACCAATGAGCATAAAGAGGCCCATTAGCTCATTATTGCACTCATTGTTAGCTAATCTCACATCAGATTCCTACTCTGCCACAGTCAGATGCTGAGAGGTCCTGACAGAAAAGTCAGAGCTATATTCTCATTACCTACAGCTCACTGCTGCTCCTCCAGATCTGTGTCTTGGACATCAGTCACCAACACCTTGGCGCTGTTTTAGAGCAGTGACCACCTGAATCCAACATTCAGAGATAGAAAGGTTCTTTATTGGTAAGGGGAACAAGGGCTCCAGAAAGAAGGCAGTAGAACCATTTCAGCATACTGAACTAGTTGGCGGTTCCCAATGTTTTGTTGTTGAGTGGTCCAGAGTTTGAGACACCAAAGGTTACATTGATTAACCAGTAATGACTTATCTGTGTGTCAGATGATTGAATGGTGGAGCAGACTTGATGGGCCAAATGGCCAAATTCTGCTTCTATGTCTTATGGTCCAAAGTAGTAATTATCCATAGACCTTGTCTTTAGATACGTAACAGTCTCATTGTATCATTATGGCTTACCTTTGATCCACTAATGTATGCTTCGACACTTCAATAAATGTTGCATTTTGGAGTGCACCACCACATCTCATTGCAATATTCCTGCCTGAAGTCTTTATACGCAGAGAAAGACACCCAGATTATGGGCCAGATTAGAGGACTTCTCAGAACTTCTTACTCACTCTCTTAATGCTCTCTCATTTTGTGTCTACTTCTATACTCACAGCATCACTGATGTACCTTGCTTTTTGGTGCTTTCCTCCCCCATTCGTAGCTTAAAGCGTCAGTGCTTTCATCCTGTGAGCTGTTTACTTCGTACCTTGCACTGTCAAGCATCATATACCATTAAGAATGGCTAGACTTGTGCCTTTGATATTGTAGTTGTTGTTCGACAGACATTCCCACACACTGCTGGTGAAGAAGAGCAAATAGTTCAACACAAATTGTTTATCCTGGCTCTCTCCACCATGTGATAGACTTTTTTTCCTGGCATAAGAAAAATAAAGTAATTGCATGAGATGACAAGGCTGTTAGTATCAAAAAGTGTGGCACCAGAGAAGCACAGCAGGTTAGGCAACATCCGAGGAGCAGTAGAGTCAAAGGTAGTGAGGTATCCTGAGTGAGTGAGTAGACTGCACGGAGACCACCCATGGTTTGTAGTGTGGGATTGGTGTCAGTAAGAACAAGTGAAAGAAGATGCTGCAGAGTGAAAATGATTTATTCTCAACCTTGGTGGGAGGTTAGTGAAGGAACAGAGATACAGTGAGTGTGAGAAAGCAGAAAGAAGATGGTGGTATTTACCCTGGCAGAGTAGTGAAGTTTGTTTACCTTCTTGTGACATTGTTATTTGTTTCCTTGGACAGATAAAGTCACATTGGTCTGTAAGATGACAGCCTATTTTGAGGTTAAGCTTGGATGTCAGGACCCCAGTTTCACTGTGACAGAAGCCTCTAGAGGGAGTGGATCCTACGGGGGCTGGAGTGCATTATTTCCCTCTCCAACTTTGTTTTAATTTAATGTCCTCCCTCTCTTCCTAAGCACTGACTTTTCTTATTGTTGCACCCTGGATAACAGTGCTTGTTAATTGTTACTGTTCAGCTGTTTATTTTTTAAACCCACAACCAAATTATGAATAAATTTTAAAAATAAAAATGAAATAAACCCATGAACTGGTAGTATCCCTTACTCTGCACCAGGAGGCCCCAGTTGAAGTCCTAACTGGTCTAAAGCTGCGTGACTGTGTCTCTGACCGGGTTAAATAGAAAATATCATGAGTAGGGTTAATACACTGCAGATGAGACAAGTTTGATTTGATTAGCTTCTTGCTTCCAGTTAGGCTTTTAGACGATCAGAAAATTTATAATATTGTGTCAGCAAAACCTTTATTTAATAAAGCATGTTACAACACAGGGTAAGCCCTCCTGCTTAATTTAAACCAGCAACACAAAAGATTTATCCCATGCAGTAATCTGTGAAAATTCGAGGGGCCAAAAACTAGCTAAAATAAAATTAACAAATTTCTTAAAGAATAACAGATTATAATTAACTAACAACTATTTACAACTCCTTCCCCGAACCTATCTTTTACCTTCCCCTTCTACAATACTAGTCCGACAAAACCCCCCCGATTAAGATTTACCAAAATTCAACTTTTTATAAACCAGCCAGACATCGAATCTTCTTTTCTCCTTCTGAGAGATTTCTGCTTCACAAGTTACTGATCGATGAAGGTACCTTTAAGAGAGCAATTCTTCAGGCAGTCTACAGATGTTGTTGGTTTGGCAGTTCTCCTCCCAACTGTTCACTTTTCCCCAGTCTTATATCCCCCAAAGATTCAGATTGTGTCATTGAATTTAGTATACTAACAATCTTTAAAGCCAAACTGGACTGGAGTTTGGGTTTTTTTGGGAATTAATTTAAACTGATTGGCCAAATTGGAATCTGTTTTGTTGTTTCCAGGCAACCCAGCTGATCTAGCTTTTGACCAAGTGTTACATTGTTACCTTGGTGCTGTCAGGTAGTTCTGCTAGCTTTTAACTCTTAAAAAAGGTACAGTACACCCACATCTTCATAACAAGCAGCATATCATTTTAATTGTGCTAAGCTTTGGTAGCATTATAATTTTGTAAACAAAATAAGTCCATGCAATGAATTGGGAAAGTTTTACATTTCAAATTTGTAATTAAAATTATTATAGTTGATTTTAGACAGAAGATGCACACACATTTGTATGCAATGCATGTAATAGAACATGCTACTATTATCTTACTGGCTGACAGAATGGACACATTTATATTACACAAAAACTATGATTAGATACAGTATATAATCCAAGGTTCCAAAATTCTGATCTTGCTTGACAAAATTGTAATAAATTGATCTTTACGAGAAATCATTTGGTTTTACCATCGCTTTTAAGTTAAATCCTACTTTAAGTGAGGCAAGTACAA
Organism: Chiloscyllium plagiosum; assembly: GCF_037043375.1. Lineage (NCBI taxonomy): Eukaryota > Metazoa > Chordata > Chondrichthyes > Orectolobiformes > Hemiscylliidae > Chiloscyllium > Chiloscyllium plagiosum. The sequence goes on along the minus strand of NW_028270139.1, from coordinate 57,385,415 downwards.
TTATATCTAGCAGAGCCACATGAACTTTATGAATGATGGGTTTAGTGTAGAAAGCCAGTGCAAAAGCTAAATTTTATAAATGTCCTCAGAGCTTTTGATCTAACTATACTTAAAAAAAAGAGAAGGATAACTTAGGATAATAGCGGAGGAAACTCACTGCTGAAATGTTAACATTAAGTTTGTGTTTTAATTGGATATTCAGGTAATTAATTTCTAAGGTGCTCACACAATTTTCCAATATATTGTGACAGAGCATTTGAAGAGCCTTGCAAAGATTCATCCTCTTATAGGACACTGACTCCAGGCTGCATCAATTGAGAAACCCTACTTATTGGATCCAAGAAGGGTATTAAACTTTTCCAGTGTTGCCACATTTTCAGAGAGGGAACACCTTCAACAATGACTGGCATTTTTCAGCAGTCGCTCCCCTATCATGTATGGGAGCACTCAGCATCTAATGAATAACCATGGGTGTACATGGTTACTTGATGTTCAAAGCTTTCTATACGCAAATATTCAGCAGTTGGTCATTCATTTTTCAAGTGAGAAATGATCTTGCTGTCTATTTGATGCAATTGCATGCATGACAGACTTCAATGTTTCCCTCTGACAATAAGACACATGTGGAGCTTACTAATTGGGAACTATGTGTTGAGGGGTTCTGCTATTCTCCTGCTACTTTGGAGTTTGTGAACTAATGGATAAGTTATAGCAGCAGAGTACATTTAAAAGTCAGAGGTCTTCTCAAATGAAAGATATTGGACTTTGCCACAGTCCAAACATCCATTGAACAATTACAGAGAGGCTTTGTGATGTGTATTAGATTTGGAGTACCCCTTGTTCCTTTCCATTGCAGAACTCCTGATATCATTATTCAATTGCACTCTTTTCAACCAACTGAAACTATTCTTTTGTCTCTTCTGAAAACAATTTATTTACTTTCACTGTCTCTTCCTCTGACTTTCTTTCATGTTTATCAATGTTCAATTAATGTATTCATATTCCTGTCATGTGCCTGAGTGCAACAGTGAATGCTGAAGTAGGTAAAATACTGTTCACTGGGCCTTTTCTGCAAGGTACTGCCATTAGGTTATTTCCACCCTTTGCATTTTCATCCAATCTCCTATGGATGGCAGAAACAGAGATGTGCGATTGACTGACTGCACTACCACCATGTCCTTACTAAAACAAAATTGAAATGCTGCAGAAGGAAATACATAAGTTTGGCCACAGCTATAGAGAGAAAAACTGAGTTAATATTTCAGGATGACGACCTTTCATCCCATCCTTTCTATTCTGATCATGTTAAAGTTCCTCTGAGTAGGAATATCAAAAAAAGCCACATCAAACAAATCTTGTCTTTTTCCATCAAGTGATAAGAATTGATACATCCAAAACAGCTATGGGTATAAAGTGCCCCATGTCTTATTCCGCACCTCCCTCACCACCCACCCCACCACCCCACTTCAATTAGCTGAGTGGAGTTCCTGTTAATCAATGACCTGTTACTCTTGCTGTTTGAAGAATGGATGTCTGCTGTACTTCTCCTACAGTTCATTATTCCCCTGCATCATTTTCTTGGCATGAGAAGAGAATGTTTGTCAATTTCAACAACAGGCTGCTTTGTTTTACAAATTCTTCAATGATTGTCTTAGTTAGTTGGGAAGACTCTTCAAATCTATGCAATACTGAATTCACCTGTAGTTTGATAAACCTACCAAGGGACTACACTGTTGGTTTTTGTTAACTAGTATCATACTACTAACTCTCATTTTATCCAAAGTAATTCCAGATTTAAATTAAAAAAAAAAGTTTTTTTTCCATTACTGATGAATTTACCACGGCTTTCATGAAAAATCTCCAATGACTTTCTGGAGATTGTTGCCGGACAAAATCAAAGTGTTATAATTCGCTGACTTCTCAATTTTTGATAACCTCATCTGAAATTCTGTTGCAAATACCATAGTGAGCATCATTACAATAATTTGGTGGTGCCAGTGTTGGACTGGGGTGGGCAAAGTTAAAAATCACACAACACCAGGTTATGGTCTAACAGGTGGCATTATACCCATAGCTGGTTTGGACGTATCAATTCTTATTACTTGATGGAAAAAGATGAGATTTATTTGATGTGGCTTCTTTTGATATTCCTACTCAGAGGAACTTTAACATGATCAGAATAGAAAGGATGGGATGAAAGGTCGTCATCCTGAAATATTAACTCAGTTCTTCTCTCTATAGCTGTGGCCAAACTTATGTATTTCCTTCTGCAGCATTTCAATTTTGTTTTAGTAAGGACATGGTGGTAGTGCAGTCAGTCAATCGCACATCTCTGTTTCTGCCATCCATAGGAGATTGGATGAAAATGCAAAGGGTGGAAATAACCGAATGGCAGTACCTTGTAGAAAAGGCCCAGTGAACAGTATTTTACCTACTTCAGCATTCACTGTTGCACTCAGGCACATGACAGGAATATGAATACATTAATTGAACATTGATAAACATGAAAGAAAGCCAGAGGAAGAGACAGTGAAAGTAAATAAATTGTTTTCAGAAGAGACAAAAGAACAATGATGAGCATGGCTGCCTCATAGCACCAGGGATCCAGGGACCTGGGTTCAATTCCAGCCTTGGGTGACTGGGCATTTGCACATTTTCCCTGTGTCTTCATTAGTTTCCTTCCACAATCCAAAGATGTACAGGTTAGGTGAATTGACCATGTTAAAGTTCTATAATGTTCAGGAATGTGTAGGTTAGGAGCAAATGTAGAGTTGTAGGGGAATGGGTCTAGGTGAGTTACTCTTTGGAGGGTCAGTATGGACTTGCTGAGCTGAAGGGCCTGTTTCCACAGTGTAGGGATTCTAGGTTTATTTGGAGGTACTAGCATTTGGAGTGTTGCTCCTTCATCAGGTAGCTGTGAGCAGGATCATTATTGTTGAATTGTCTGTTAGACTATAACCTGGTGTTGTGCAATCATTACACTAGGTTTCTGTCAAATTTTGTTTGAAAGATGATAGATGTATAATTTTTAAAAGATGTGGAAATAATGACTGCAATTCCAATTGGAGCTGCTTCTCCTGCCCATTGACCTCTTACAACATGTCTATTTCAAACATTCCAACTTGAACTTTGGACTTTTGATTTAAAAGGAACATACATTTACTATCAGTCTTCACTGATTTCAGTCACTCTGTTCATTGTGAAGTTAAGGATTTTCTTGCTGCTGTCTTTTTTTTTTAAGAAAAAGAGTTCCCAAATCTAGACTTCATAATAATGTAATTTAAGGATATCAGAACAGTAACAGCTTTATTGCTGAATAATTTTAAACAAAGATCAAAAACCTGAGTTCTAATGTTTAGATGATGTTTCGTATGTAGATAGAGATGACATACCATGTAAGAACTTGCATTTATATTGTTGTTTCAGTTCCAGTGACTATTCCTCAAAACTGAGAACCCAGTTCTGATAAAGGGTCACTGAACCCAAAACGTTAACTCTGATTTCCCTCCACAGATGCTGCCACAACTGCTGAGCTTTTCCAGCAATTTCTGTTTTTGAGCCTGTGACAGTTGGTTAAGGAAAGTCAAAAACAAGGTGTAGAAGCAGTTGAGGTAAAATTGCTGTTTTGGCTTGCTCTCTTCTGGCTTCCTAGATGCATTCAATCTGACCGCCTGATCACCCACCCTGAACAGGTGGCATGAATGAAGAAATCTGGCAGAGGTACTGGCACTTTGAGGCACACTGCAGGAGGTGTCTGATTTTCTTCCAGTTGAGAAGTTGATTCCAGCAGTAAGGCAGATAGCTGGGTACTCTGGGACAAATGCGATTCCATGATAGCAGTAGCACCGAATAGGGTCTTTGGTGACATCTGAAAAGGTGGACTAACTCTGCATGGGCAATTGCTTGCTGCACCTTCCTCAGATTGTTTCTTATCCAAGAAGGTCGTCCATGTCCCTGTGAGGGTAACAGTAATATCAGGAGAAAGTGAGGTCTGCAGATGCTGGAGATCAGAGCTGGAAATGTGTTGCTGGAAAAGCGCAGGTCAGACAGGTCAGGAAGAAGGGCTTATGCCCGAAACGTCGATTCTCCTGTTTCCTGGATGCTGCCTGACCTGCTTCGCTTTTCCAGCAACACATTTCCAGCTAACAGTAATATCAGAGTTCCAGACTAACATCGTGGGGACATGGGCTTTATTCCTACCATGACAGATGGTGAAATCTGAATTCAGTAAATAAGTTGTAATCAAAAGATTAGCCTAATATTAACCACTGTTAACTGTCTTAAATACCTGTCTGGTTCACTAATATTTTGTTAAGAAAAAAAATCTTCCATCCTTACCTGATCTGGCCGACAAGTAACTTCAGATCCACGGCAATGTGGGTGATTCCTAACTATCAATCTGGGTAGTTAGGTTTCAGCTATAAATGATAGCCCAGTCAGCATAATCAACAACTCCTGAACAAATATAAAAGAAACATGGTGCAGTAAAGCTTGTTAATATTTCTCATGCTATCTACTCTAGGATTGGCACTCCAATTAGGAAATATCTGCATTAGGCGAAAGTGAGTATTGCCAATGTTGGAGATTAGAGTCAAGATGAGATTGGCATCTGCATTACTCTAGTCTTGCCTCTTGTTATGAAGTTATTTGGCAATACAGGGAGTTGAGCTTTGAATTTGTGCCCCGTCAGCACTTCTGAAGGATTTCCAAAGATCTATGGATATAGACCTTCTCAAAATGATATTATTCAATTAGATGTAATGATTTTATGTCTGCTGCCATTCAATGACATTTTTAATTGGGTCAAAAAAGGTTACATAAAACTGCTTAGTTGTTGAATAAAACTTTCCTTTTCCTAACCAAAATAATATAGATTCACTAATTACACTGTTAGGGCTTTGATATTTCAAATTGCTAAAATGATTTTTATTCCTCAGTTTTTTAAAAATCTTCTTTAAATCAAATGTCTTTGAGCAGTGCCTGAAAAATCATCTTTAGCTCGCTGTTGTTGACTTTCTCATTGTTTAAATGGCTCTGAATTTTGTTAACTCGCTGTTAGAAGTATTAATCTTGCTTCTTCAGTTTAGCTTTTCAAGTGAGAAGAAAGATATTTTGATCCCTTCTGAGGAGATTGGCTCTAGTTGTCTGGTAATTGGCCTTTTTTTTTCCCATGTACTGGATTTGAATTTCTCCTCTTGGCTGCTGGTAGACTTTCCCTGCTCAGTTTTTTTTTTCTAAATCTTATTTCCACTGTTACTAACAGGTTCTTTTTAAATTCATATTTACAATTTCTTTGTCTGGATACATTTCTGTTCAGAGATGTTTCCTCCACAGCTTCTGCTCAACATTGAACTTTTAAGATCAGCATCAGTCAAGAAAAGACAATTAGGTGTGGATGTATACACTTTTCAAATTGCATTCCGGAGGTGATGGCTCAAGTACAACCTGAATTACCAGCTTAATTAGAAAATATCTGAAATATAAATCAGTGAGTGAAATCCAAAAAAATATTTTAGGGCTGTTGTGACACAGTTGTAATGCTACTACCTCTGAGCCCAGAGCAGAGTCCCACCTGCTCCAAAGGTGTGTCACGATATGTCTGAACAGTTTGGTATGGAAATATCAATCCTTCTCACAGACACTATACTTACCCTGATGTTGACTGGCAGCCACAGGGATGTCACCTCATTTTGGTACATACTGGGTAGTCTGATAAAATGATCATCACTTGGGTCTTAATTTCAGTACATTTGCCCACCTCCAGAGAATGGGCTGCCAATGAAATGCCCAGCCATGGAACCATGCAAGGGATCCATCTTGATGTGTTTCCTCACTATTGCAAGCCAATACACTGGGACCTTTGCACTTCAGCAAGTAACTGGGTCATCAGTATAGCATATCATCCAAAATCTAGCACTTCTGACCCTGCAGCACTCCTTCAATGCCACACCGAAGTGTCAGTCTTCATCATGTGCTCAAAACTCTGAAAATGGAGCGAGAATTCACAATTTCTGTTTTAAATATAAGACTGCTATCATTTTGCCAAAGCCAACATGTTGATAATGGAAAACTTGAGTTTATTCAGACAATATCACTTTAGAAATCCTTATGATAACAACAGAAATTAGATTTTTTTTATAGATACCGACAGTGTGGAAACAGGCCCTTCGGCCCAAGTCCACACCGACCCTCCAAAGAGCAACCCACCCAGTCCCACTTCCCTCTAACTAATGCACCTAACAGTACAGGCAATTTAGCATGGCCAATTCACCTGACCTGCACATCTTTGGACTGTGGGAGGAAACCGGAGCACCCGGAGGAAACCCACGCAGACACGGGGAGAATGTGCAAACTCCACACAGACAGTTGCGCAAGGTTGGAATCGAATCTGGGACCCTGGTGCTGTGAGGCAGCAGTGCTAACCACTGAGTCCCCATGCTGCCCATCATTTGTTTCATGCAGTCTCAATCTCAGTAAATTCAACAGATAATACGGATCCTAGCTGGAAACTCAGAAGTAATATCCTTTGAGGCATATTTTGATGCAGTGGCAATGTTCCTAACTCAGAGCTCGGAGGCCTGAGTTTAAGCACCGCTGCTTCAGTGGTGTTTAATAATGTCACTGAACATGTTAACTAGATTATATCCCAAAACTAGCTGCCTAATGTTGTGAGATAAGATTTGAATGGATAAAGCAGACAGAAGCATAAGTAGGCAAATCTACATTTACATGTATAAATAATACGTTGTGCTGAAGTTCATGGCTTTGGCGAAGATTTTGATTTCACAAAAATACCTTTTTTAGAAAAAATTAATTATTGCTAATGGGTTCTTGTCTGCTTCAGTTCTACCCAGAAAGAAATATTGTTGTTTTTTTCATTAACCTTTGAAGTATCTTGGCTTTTAAGCTGTGAGCATTCACTCACTATTTTGCCTATGTATGTAATGCAATACTTTACGGATTAGGAATTGGTTTTGCTCAGTTGGCTGGGTTGCTGTTTTACAGAGCGTTGTGATGCCAACAGTGTGGTTCAATTCCCATCACTGGTTTGAGGTTACCATGAAGGACTCTCCTTCTCAACCTGTCTTCCCTCGCCTCAGATCTGGTGGCCCTCAGGTTAAATCACCACCAGTTGCTTCTCTCATGGGAGAGCAGCCCTAAGGTCTGGTAAGACTATGGTGGTATAATATTTTACAGATCTTTTCTCTATTGATCCCATATCAGAAACTTTACAAGATTATAGGTTTCAGCTGGAGGGGAAGCAATCCCATTTAAAATGAGATAAATAACGTTGTGCTTTTGCTAAGATAGAGCTATTAATGTCATCAATCATTAATGCAGTGCCCCACTGATCAACTGTTTTCTTCATTTAGACTTAAAAAATTTTTGTGAAAACAGAGGCTGATCTTTGGGTTTTTTGAACTTCAGAATTGGGTTGGTAGCTTGAATAACTCTAATCAATGATAGCTTCCAGTCTTGATCTCACTTGCAATTAAATCTTATCAGTACTGTTGGTAGTTTGCTTTTCCCCTCCTACACCAAGTGTAAAGCTTATTTATTAATAGCTTTGAATGGAGAATGTAGTGTAAATGAAAAAGAATAACTTCCATGATGTACTGCCCAGTAATTATGCTGATAAGGAAGAGGACTTCCAGCTAAATTGGCTGCTAAATGGCTTGAGACATTTCTGGATCAGCAAGTGGGACTAATTAGAGCTTTTAAACTATGGAGTTCTTTTAAATTGGATGTCATGACTAAGTTAGTTATAATGATGTCAAGCAATGAGATATTACTAAAATATCTATGGCAGGAAAAGTATTTCCCAGGCATTAGTTAAATGGAAATAGGAAGCTTTGAGTATTGCACAAATATTAACTTAAATGAAGGAATGCAAATTTCATTCTAGTTTAAATCAAATAGAGGTGTAATAAAATATGTGCACTCCATGGCAATTTTCATTAACAGACTTGTCTGGTACTTTATTGAAGTATTAAGATTTATCATTAAGTGTACATATATAGTCAGGTTACTGGAGTTTGGTTTGAACTCTCCATTGGAATTCTCCATCATTAGTCATGACGCCCAATTTAAAAGAACTCCATAGTTTAAAAGCTCTAATTAGTTCCACTTGCTGATGCAATGTTAGTTAGTTAGTATGAATACGGGGACGAGGATTGTTAATCCAGTGTTTGATCTTTCCATTGTCAAAATGCCTGCATTGACCAGTTTGAAATTTTACTGATTTAAGGGGTCAGGTGACCTGCCTGAGCTTGTACCTATTGAGCCGTTATGGCCAATAATGGCTACAAGTGCATCAACCCACCATTGTCAGTATTTCACTGAGGGTTGGCAGACCCATTCCATTCAAGAAACTTGGCTGATTTAGTTGCATGGACTGATTGTTAGTACAAGTGGACACCCAGACCCTTTAAGTGTCAAGTCCTATGTAGCACTCCCTCTTAGCTTCTTGAGCCCAGTCCGCTTATCGCTCAGCCCCTTTAATGAACAGGTTGGCAGACTTTACTGAGCCTTGACATTGACCCTGAAGTTAGCTTTGTGCCCTGAGAAGGTAGAATAGTTCTTTGTGTAGCCACTGCTGTGACACTTAGTGATGCTGCTGGGATGACAGAGCTGCAGCATTCTCCATATCCTGACTGAGATCAGGATGGAAGGCTCACTTTCAAACAATTAACACTGCTCCAAACATCTGAATGAAGGATGGATAATGAATGCTAGCCTAGTCAATGATAACTGCACCATGTGAATTAATAAACAAAAACATTAAGTTGACGCTGGACAACAAGATCATTCAATAGCTCTGCTATAACTATGTGAGCACATGGTGGGGTGGATGAAGGCTTCTAAGACCAATGCACCCACTACAATCAAAGGCTGCAAAGTCTTGTTTTAAACTATTTGTGCCTAAGCTGTCTTGGTTCTTCTATGTTACTCTTCTTTGTTGTGGTGGACATTATTGATTTAGATGTTAATGTAAGGACTACGATTTATAAGTTCGTAGGTGACAAAATCAGAAAGAAGGTAAATAATGGCAAGAATTTTTGCAGACTGCAAGAGGGCATCAACACACTGCACAGGTGGCAAATGGAGTTCAATGCCAGAGTGTGTGAGGAAATACTCTTGGGGAGAGCTAACAAAGCAAGAGACCAGGAATGGTAGGATCCTGGAAAGTACAGAAGATCAGAAGGACCTTTGAGCTCATTTTCACAAATCCCTACAGTGGCAGGGCAGGAGGAGAAGGTAGTGAAGAAAATCTATGGCATACTTGCCTTTATTAGCCATGGCATAGAATATAAGAACAGGGAGGTTATGCTGGAACGATGCAAAATCCCAGCTTAGACCAGAACTGAAGTTGCTGTGCAGTTCTAGTCACCACATTATAGCAGGGGTGTGATATCACTACAGAGTGCAGAGGAGCTTTATCAGGCTGCTGCTGAGAGGGGACCTGCTAGAGGGATTTAAGGTACAAACTGACTCTTGAGATCCTATGGTGAAATACATATGTATAAAACATCTCAATAAACCATGGAGTCTATTTTTCATAGAATCACAGAATGAATACAGCACAGGAGTAGGCCATTTGGCTCAACATGCCTCTGATAGTTATGTGCTGGAAATGTGTTGCTGGAAAAGCACAGCAGGTCAGGCAGCATCCAGGGAACAGGAGAATCGACGTTTCGGGCATAAGCCCTTTATTCCTGAAGAAGGGCTTATGCCCGAAACGTCGATTCTCCTGTTCCCTGGATGCTGCCTGACCTGCTGCGCTTTTCCAGCAACACATTTCCAGCTCTGATCTCCAGCATCTGCAGACCTCACTTTCTCCTCTGATAGTTATGTGCAAAACCATTCATTTTGCCCTACTCACCACCCCTTTTCCTGTTTTAATGTTTTATACTTACTGTTCATTTTACATATAACTGAATGAAATAATGTTCCAGTTATGAGAAAATTATAACCTACTTGTACTGAAACCTAAGTGAATTATTTAAAGATTACAGATTGCCAGCACTCCAATAAAAGTGACATTGAATAATAAAGCATTTAATTTCTGTCTGAATTATTTTATTTTCAAATGCATTTGGTCAGTTTAATTAAATATGCAAGTCCAGGACTGCAATTAAAGTATTCCGTTTATTTTAAACCATGCTGATGACCCAGCAAGTGGCACAGCCAGCCTATCCATTGTGATTGATTCAAATATACATAGAATCATTCGATGACAAAATACAACAATTTTAAGTTAAGATGATTGTTTATGATAGGTGTGTTTCAGTTTGCAGTTTTTTCCACTTCATTAAACTGTTGGTACCGCTCACTTGGCTATATGTTGATAAAGTAAAAAAGTAGAAAATAAAAAAAAGGACAGTTCTTTATAAAATTTGCCATGCATAAAGAAAATCTCATTATAAACCTGTAAAGAATTCTGTACCTATTTACTTATACACAAGGGCATTAACATCTTGATCATAAATTTCCCTATAATCGTGGTTCCATTTGCTCCTTCATCCATCTCATAGCTGTATATGACCTTCTTTAAAAATTCGGGCATGGATAAGAATTTTGGAGCAAATCACCACATGGACCAACATGTGAGGCATTATAGTTTACAAAGAATGTATTTACATCTAATTTGTACTGTCACATTGGTTGCACATAACCATTATTAAGGGTGAGTACATAATTTCAATATGTTAAACAATCAAGTCCAGCAATATTTCAATTTGCATTCAAAATCATAAGTTTCTTAGGTTCCCTGCATTGTATTCTCAGCTAGGTTCAATTAAACAAAGACAATTCAAGAAATTCACTAAAACACAGTCAGCCAAATACAATAGCTAGTATAATAAAACAGAACTATTTGAGACAAAAACCAAATTGGTGAAAAAACTCAGCAAGTCTGGTGGCAGCTGTGGGGAGGAAACAAAGTTAACATTTCGAGACTGGTGGCTCTTGTTCTGAAGTGTCTCTAGGCTCAAAACAGTCACAAATATTCAGGTATGGTTTGTTGTGAATGCTTGTAGTCTGAGGTAGTTTAATTGTATTAGAAAAAGCAGAGCACAGAAAAAGGACATTAGGCCCATTGATACTGCATATTCTGAACTAGTTAGTTCCATTCCCCTGTTCTGTCTCCATATTCTCAATAAAGTTACACTATGTAAGGGATAGCTTATTAGACAATTAGACTATACGGTATAGGAGCAGAGGAGACTATTTGGTCCATCATGTTTATTTTGCCATTCAGTGAGATCATTGCTGATCTGACAATTAAAGAACAAAAGAGAAGTATAGCACAGGAATAGGCCCTTCAGCCCTCCAAGCCTGTGCCGATCATCATGCCCTAACTGAACTAAAAAAAACAATGATCTGCCCTTATTCGGTCCGGATCCCTCTATTCCCATGATCATCCAGATGCCTCTTAAATGTCGCCAATATGCCTGTTTCCAACATCTCTTCTGGCAGTGTGTTCCAGGCTCCAACCACTCTTGTCTGAAAAACGTTCCCCCACTCACATTGAACCTGTACTCTCTTGTAATTGAAACTTCAACCCTGGGGAAAAAGCCTCTGACTATCGACCCTATCTATGCCTCAATTTTGTAAACCTCGATCAGATCTCCTCTCAGCTGCCGTCTTTCCAGTGAAAACAATCCTCGTCTTTGTAATTCGGAGATGCCGGTGTTGGACTGGTGTGTACAAAGTTAAAAATCACAACACCAGGTTATAGTCCTACAGGTTTAATTAGAAGCACACTAGCTTTCGGAGCGACGCTCCTTCATCAGGTGATTGTGGAGGGCTCGATCGTAACACAGAATTTATAGCAAAAATTTGCAGTGTGATGTAACTGAAATTATACATTGAAGAATTGATTGTCTGTTAAGCCTTTCATCTGTTAGAATACAGTGATAGTTTCACTTCTTTCATGTGTAAATCACAAAACCCCTTTTTTTTTAAAGTTGCATTCTCGGGTTAGCTGTTACCAATGGTGATAGCTAGACAATATGTTGAAGGTGTTAGCCCCCTGTGTTCTCTGTCTATGACCTGATGTTTAGATTGATTCCAATCTAAAAAGTGAAATAACAGAGTTTTACATAAATTCATGCAGTTTTTGAGCTCAGAGTTCGACATGAATCTAGGTGGTTTTTGAACAAAGTGCAATGTAACTCTGAAAGTACCAAAAAAATTCACCACACACAATATATATGTGTGCATGTGGGTCTTTGTCTGTCTGTGTGTGTGTGTGTGTCTGTCTGTCTGGGGTGGGGGTTGTGAGTGTGAGAAAGAGTGTGTGTGTGTAGTGAGTGCAGAGTGTCTTAAGTCTGTGAGGGGGTGCATGTGTGGGAGTCTGTGTGTCTATAAGGGTGTGTGTGGGTGTCTGTGTGCGCGTCTGTGTGTATCTGTGTCCGTGTGCATGTGAGAGTGTGTGTGTGTGTGTGTGTGTAGGAATATGTGTGTGTTTGTGTGTAGTGCAATGGTGATCACCTGTAATGTGATATGAACCCAAGGTCCCGGTTGAGGCCCTCCCTATGGGTACCGAACTTAGCTATCAGCCTCTGATCAGCCTCTGCTCAGCCACTTTCCTCTGCTGCCTGTCCCGAAGTCCACTTTGGAGGATGGTCACCCAAAGGTCCGAGGCTGAATGTCCTAGACCACTGAAGTGTTCCCCAACTGGGAGGTGTACCGTGTACATGGCAGGTACTCATGTGACTCAGCCAACATTGTCTATCTTATACGTTGCAGGCAGGGATGCCCAGAGGCATGGTACATTGGGGAAACTGAACAAAGGCTACGACAACGGATGAATGGGCACCGCACAACAATCAACAGACAGGAGGGTTCCCTCCCAGTTGGGGAACACTTCAGTGGTCCAGGACATTCAGCCTCGGACCTTCGGGTGACCATCCTCCAAGGTGGACTTCGGGACAGGCAGCAGAGGAAAGTGGCTGAGCAGAGGCTGATAGCTAAGTTCGGTACCCATAGGGAGGGCCTCAACCGGGACCTTGGGTTCATGTCACATTACAGGTGATCACCATTGCACTACACACACACACACACACAGATATTCCTACACACACACACACTCTCACATGCACACAGACACAGATACACACAGACGTGCACACAGACTCCTACACATGCACCCCCTCACAGACTTAAGACACTCTGCACTCACTACACACACACACACATACTTTCTCACACTCACAATCCCCACCCCAGACAGACACACACACACAGACAGACAAAGACCCACATGCACACATATATATTGTGTGTGGTGAATTTTTTTTGGTACAAAGTTACATTGCACTTTGCTCAAAAACCACATAGATTCATGTCGAACTCTGAGCTCAAAAACTGCATGAATTTATGTAAAACTCTGTTATTTCACTTTTTAGATTGGAATCAATCTAAACATCAGGTCATAGACAGAGAACACAGGGGGCTAACACCTTCAACATATTGTCTAGCTATCACCATTGTTAACAGCTAACCCGAGAATGCAACTTTAAAAAAAAAGGGTTTTGTGATTTACACATGAAAGAAATGAAACTATCACTGTATTCTAACAGATCAAAGGCTTAACAGACAATCAATTCGTCAATGTATAATTTCAGTTACATCACACTGCAAATTTTTGCTATAAATTCTGTGTTACGATCGAGCCCTCCACAATCACCTGATGAAGGAGCGTCGCTCCGAAAGCTAGTGTGCTTCCAATTAAACCTATTGGACTATAACCTGGTGTTGTGTGATTCCTAGTCTTTGTAAGCTTTCATAGCCAATGCCCTAGAGACCAGACAGCATCCTGGTGAACCTTGTCTGCACTCTCTTCAAAGCTTCCATATCCTTCTGGTTGTGTGGTGACCAAAACGGCCCACAATGCTTGAAATGTGACATTACAAGGGTTTTATATAGCTGCAACATGGTTTGTAACTCTTCTACTCCGAGCCCCAGTCAATGAAGGCAAGCATGACATACGTCTTCTTAATCACCCTGGTCACCTGCATTGCTACTTTTAGGGAACTGTGGACCTGATGCCCAGATCTGTCAGTATGTTAATGTTCCTACAGTTCTGCCATTGACAGTATAATTCACATCTAAATTTGTTCCTCCGAAATGCATCACCTAGCATTTGGCTGGATTAAACTCCACTAGCCATTTCAGTGCTCACATTGCCAATCTATTGACATCCTGTTGTACCTTTTCACAATTGTCAGCACCATCAGAAACTCCACCAATTTTCATGTCATCTGCAAGCTTACTCATCAGACTACCCACATTTTCCACTATGAGCAATTTAGCATGACCAATTCACCTGATCCACACATCTTTGGATTGTGGAAGGAAATGCACACAGACACAGGAAGGATGTGCAAACTCCACACAGATGGTCAACTGAGGCGGGAATCAAATCTGGGTCCCTGATGCTGTGAAGTAGCAGTGTTAACTACTGAGCCACCATGCTACCCCTATGACCTACTATACTTCTTGCATTGAAATAAATGCACTCCAGTTCTCCAGTCTCTCTGATCCCCATGACCTCCCTCTGCTGGTTCTTACTCTGTGTGATGTATATCTCAGTCTCACTTTTGTCCCTGCACTTACTGGCCTGCAAAATCATTTTCATGCTTTATCCCCATAATCTTTGATTCCATTAATGATTAGAAATCTATCTCTGCCTTGAATATGCTTAATGACTCGGCCTCAGCAGCCGCCTTTGGTAAAGATTTCCATAGCTCGATCCTCCACTCAGGAAAAAAACCCTCTGTTTCTGATTGGTGGGCAATCCATTATCCTGAGATTATACTCACTGGTCCTCGAAACTCTGATAAAGGGAAACAACATCTCTGTCAAGTCCCTGAAGAATCTTGTCATTAAGTTCTCTACACATTCTAAATTCCAATGTGTCCAAGCTCAACCCAATCAGCCTCCAGAGAGAGAGAGAGAGAGAGAGAGAAAGAGAGAGAGAGAGAGAAAGAGAGAGAAACAAAAATAACGCATCATTTCTGGGAAAGTGAGAGAGAAAAAAAGACTTAAGCTGATGAATGCTGATTGCTGAAGGGACAAATCAGTCATGGAAGCGAACTGAACATGAGGATGGTTGGTTCTGAGAATTCATTAAAGCCTAGATCTCTATACTCCAATCAAATTCGCTTTTGAAACTGAAAGGTTCTACCTTGTTGAGCAAAACACTATCAAAGCTTCACTTATAACAATCTTGGCTAAATTTATTTTGTAATAAGAAATAATTGGCCTCATTTTGCATGTCCCAAACCTATATTTATCATTATAGATATTTGTATTTACTATATACATATGTTGATACATTCTCTATTTCAAAACTGTGCTCAGAAGAAAATATAGAAATTCAAGAGTCCTCCATCATTCATCTATCTAATGAGATTTACAATGACCTTAAATCCCAAATCTTCCAAAGGAAAGGTCAGAACTTGAGTGAGTTAAATATGATGTGGCACATTTCAGGTCAATCTGTATGAAACTTCTTCCCTTTCTGTCAATCATAACTCATAACCCAATTTGAAGAATTGGCTGTGTCAAAGTGATAATCTAAACTGAGTTTTTTTTTGATACAAGCCAATTCATTTTAAATTCCAATAAGGAAGCAAAAAAGAAACCAAACTTCCCACAATTTGCACAAATACATGATTTATGAATGGGAGATTGTAGCTCACAGGATCCTACACATATTTGATATGAATGCTAATACTGTTCACATGGTATATATATTTATATATTTCTGACCAGGCAAGGAGGGGGCATGCCTCATTTTTTAATGTCCTCTTGGTCAATCACAAGATTTTTTTTTATTAGCACACAAATATCACACTTAAATTATATTTAGGTAACCAAGTCAAAAAGGAGAAATAAAGTCAATTCCGAGATTCTTTTGTGTGAAGTACGGAAGAGTTTATAAAATGAAAATACAACAAAAACACACAGAAACATAGGTAATGATCTTGCAAAGAAGGTAAGAGTAAGTGGGGGAATTATAGTACAGACTGTAAGATAAAGGCCATTATAGTGTCTTAAGATGGCAAAATGAAAATTGTGTCCCAGCAGCAATGCTCCAGGAAGTAAACAAAGCTTAAAAGAAACAAGAAGTTGAATTATTTCCTGTTTCATTTTAGAAAGATTCAAGTTCTGCACCAAGGCATTATCCCTCAAGTGTGACAAAGCTTTAAACCATAATTTCTCAGTCATTGCAAGTTTTTCATCAGTTTTGGTTCAAAGAAATGAGAGAGAGAGAGCGCGAGCGTGAGAGAGGAAGGACCTTTCCATATCCTTGCAGTATCACTCCATGTTGCATTCACTTTCCTTATTACTCAAAACAAGATAGTTGCTTTAAGTCAATATTTTATATAATTACTTATAACTTATAATATTTATAATTTATATAATAATTATTTAATTATCTAACTATATAAAATTAGACAGTTAATTTATACATTCCCAGTTTAGCTCCGTTCTCTTTTCCAAACTGAACACTGTAGGAAATCTTTTATCTTCAATACCTGAAGTTGTCATGCATCTGTGATGATAGCAAGAGATGCAAATTTCTTGCCACCAAAATGTTTCAATGCTCCTAAATAATACATTTTGAATAGTTTGTGAAACCAATGAAACAAAAACTAGAGGAATAAGTTTATTTTAAATAACTGGTCAAAGAAAACTCAAATTTAGATGAACATTTGATTTTTTTTGAGGGATGATAATATATTCCAGCCCCTGCTGTGCCCACTGCTTGCAGAAGACCTAGTATATCAATGGGCATGTGATCCCTCTTCAGAGTCATCCAGAGCAGACATAAATATAGCAGAAGGCATGCAGTTGAGTCTAATAACCCCCTCAATGGCTCACTGCCTGGAACTGTTCATGACAATCTTGTCCAGCCTGAAGATTTCCAACTGGTCAGCTTCTCTCTGGACCACTTGAACAAAAATGAGGAGCATAAGGCTGAAGTGTAGCCAAAGATTATGGATTTCAAGCAATAAAGATGTTCTGTAATCTTGCACAATTTCTGTACACTCAGAACACAGTTCTCAGGCCACAAAGGATACAGGTGGCTTGTGAGCTCATTTTGCATTTTAACTTCAGGTTGCACGCATTTTATGCCATATCCTGAGGGGAATATTCCCATGTAATGAGGCCTCCAATGGGTCCTTTGCCAACTTTAGTTAACAGGATGAGCCACCATGGTATGCCTGGATATTTGATAAGGACAATGAGCAAAAGAGTGTGCAGCAACCCTTCCTCGCAGAGAGGATTGACTCAAAGAATATTCATGGCAACTCCAATTTTGGAGCAGAGGTCCCCAAGGGAGGTTTTCAGATAATGGGGAACTGTGGAATTCTGCATGAACTGAGTCAAATCTGACAAGAGTTCACCACATGGTTTAGTGACTTCAGCCTCAAGAGTGACATTGGTGCTGAGTACAATGTTGATAAGAGGTTCAGTATAGTAGACAGGTTAATAAAGTTAGATCACATGGGATCCAATTGGATACAAAATTGGCTTGAAGGTAGAAGACAGAGTGTGGTGGTGAAGGGTTGCTTTTTGGACTGGAGGCCTGTGACCAGTGGTATGCCACAAGGATTGGTGCTGGGTCCACTGCTTTTCAGTTATATAAATGACTCAGATGTGAGCATAGTAGGTGTATCCAGTACGTTTGCATGTGACAACAAAATGGGTGGTGTTGTAGTCAGTGGAGAAGATTACCTCAGTGTACAAATATGACAGTCCCAGTAAAATAATCACAGAACTCTGGATGCTGGAAACCTGAAACAAAAACAAATTATTGGAAAAACACCTCAGGTCTGGCATCATCTGCAGAAAAAAAACAGAATTACCATTTCGAGCCCAGTGATCCTTGATCAGACGGGCCAATGGGCCAAAGAGTGGCAGATAGAGATTAATTTAGATAAAAGTGAGGTGTTGCATTTTGGTAAGGCAAATCAGAACAGGACTTACACAGTAAATAGTAGGACCCTGAGGAGTGTTGCCAAACAGCTAGGGGTGCAGTGCATAGTTCCTTCCAAATAGAGTCACAGGTCGACAGGGTGGTGAAGAAAATCTTTGGCACACTTGCCTTCCTTGTTCAGGACATTATGTATAGGAGTTGGGAAGACATGTTATGGCTGCGCAGGACATAGATGAGGCCTCTTTTAGAATATTGCATACAATTCTGGTCACCCTTTAATAGATAGGATGTTGTTAAACTTGAGAGAGCGCAGAAAAGATTTACAAGAATGTCACCAGGTTTGGAGTGCTTGAGCTGTAGGGAGAGGCTGAATAGACTGGTGCTTCTCTCCCTGGTGTGTCAGATGCGGAGGAGTGACCTTATAGAGGTTTATAAAATCACGAGGGCATGGATAATATGTATTGGCAAGGAATTTTTCCTCGGGATGGGGCATCAAAAACTGAAGGGCAGAGGTTTAAGGCAAGGGGGGAAGAGTTAAAGAGAACCTGAAGGCAACATTTTTCATGCAGAGGGAGGTGAGAGTATGGAATGAGCTGCCAGAGGAAGTGGTGGAGGCTGGTACAATTACAGCATTTAAAAGGCATCTGGATAGGTATATGAATCAGAAGGATTTAGAAAGACATGGACCAAATACTGGCAAATGGGACTAGAATTATTGAGGAGATATGGTCAGCATGGACGAGTTGGGCCAAAGGGTCAGTTTCCATGCTGTACATCTCTATGACTTATGACTTTCTGGAGACTGGTTTTGTCCTGTTACTAACAGTTGATATCCACTGAATTCTCAATTTTTGACAGCCTCATCTGAACATCTTGCAAATACCCAAAAGGATTTCATTTCAATAGATTTCTGTTAGTTGCTTTTCTATAATTCTTTGATGTCAGCATTGTATCTGAAATGAAATCTTTGAAGGAATTTTTTTAAAATTAAATATCAGTCCAGTAATGAGGCAGTGTAATACTTGCTGTACCTCCCAGTGGCAGAAATATACTGGTTGACATGACATATTCCCTCTCCATGGATACGACCATGGAATAGAGACAGTGCGGTTTAATGAACCCTTTATGTCCCAGTATTTGGATCAGCTAATGGCCGCCTGAGTCAAGTCCAGGAGCAGACCACCAGAGAATCTTCTGAATTGCCCACTTTTCTCAGAACTGAGTGTCAAAAGATCAAGAAACATGGGGTTGAAGTATAGAAAAAGAACCTAAGGAACAGCCCCTTCAATTAATGAAAGTGGGGCTTCATGTACGCATGAGCCATAGATCCCAAAGGCTGCAAAATGATAGGCAATTTAGAGATACATAATCCATCTTAAACTTGCATTGCATGGCCTGCAAAGTGCAACACATCCATGTAAATCTCACTGGAAAAGGGAAGGATTTACAAATGGAGAATCTTCCAGTGGATGCCCCACCTCTGGATGGCAGGACAGAACATTATATTGTGTCTGATCCAGACAGTTAATGAAGGCAAGCATGTAGAATGTGTCCAGCAGCCTATAGAGGAAAACCCCACATCCAAATCCGAAATTCAGTCAGGAATGCCTAAGGGTTTGCTTAAGATGGCGGGGGGGTAGGATTTCTGAGGGATATTTTAGGACCTGGGCCAATGTGGAATTCTGTTCAAAGAATACACAGTCAGCTCAGACACACATTTGAGCCACCTTGATGGCATTAATTCATGTGATGTCCAATACAAATCAAGATGGCTTTGGCTGTAAACTGAACATTCACAGATACATGATCTTCTTGGTATCTCAATCTATGTGCTTTTGAATGACCTACTCAAGTTAACTAGGTGACCAATATTCATGCAAATTAGTCCATGAAAGTGGCACTGCAGTAAAGTGCACAAAGTCAAAGGAAACTTAACAAATTTAGCTTAACATCTCATTGTAAGGGGAAGTAATGCAGTCTAGCTGGTGATTTAACCCATCGTTATAGAAGGTCTAAATCTTATCAATACATACTATGTGGTCTTTCTACAGGAACACCCGCAACTGATAATAAGCGTAGAAGAGAAGCAGACAGTCAAATCTAATGATGCTTCCACAGTCCATTGCTTGATCACCTGGGTGAGTCCAGGTCCAGTCCCAGAAACAAGCTCTCACATATGCCATCTCCTTTCCATGCATGAGGGACAAACATCAGAAATGTGGGCTAGATTCCTCATGAAGGGCTTTTGACCAAAACATTGATTTTCCACCTCCTCAGATGCTACTGGACCTGCTGTGTTTTTCCAGCACCACTCTAATCTAGACAAGGGGATAGTTGTTTGATATGGTCTGCCAGTAGTTGGGACTGATATGTCTGGCATTGCACTTGCACTGAATCTCATAGTAATACTCACTTGTGTCGCTGGTAAAATGCTTTTTTTTGATATAACAAGAGTATTGTATATGTGGAGAAGCTTACTTCATAACAACATGAGCTATCTAATTTCACCTTCTCTCATATTTTTGGGACATCCTCCTGATTTTACTGATGTCAGCTAGCTACTTCTTTTAAGACGCCACAATGAGGTTCATCAGGATCCTGGGACTTTTCAGGCTTCACTACAAATGACTAGCATTGTTTGGAGTTCATTCCTCCCTTTCACCTCAGGTTTTACATTTATTTAATGACATTATTTGTGCCTTTATACTGAAGACACGTGCTGAAGATATTTTCAAAGCATTCATTTCTTAGTTTCTCAGTTATTTTCATCTTACAACCATATCTCCACAATGGCTATCAGATCAAACATACTTATGTCAACTTGAGCTGACAATTAATCCATTCCATTACAAATGTTGTGCCCATTCAGATTTGAAAAAAAGCCTTTAGTTCTGTTGGTTTATTTTTAGCAATGTCTAGCTTTATCTTATGGAGCATTATTAAGCTTGTAAGCTCTGTCACCTCCTGACATGCTCCGATTTCCATTACCCATTCGTCCTTTCCTTTTGATCTTCTTTCTCTTAATATTTCGCCCCCATTATTAAGATTAAAGCCCTTTTGCCCACCCAGTTGTACAACTTGCCAAAACATTAGTCTCATCTTAATGCATATGAAGCCCATTCCAATAGCCCACCTTTTACTGTCTCTAATACTGGTGCCAGTGCCCAATTAATTGAAACCCATTTAGAGTCATAGAGATGTACAGTATGGAAACAGACCCTTCAGTCCAACCCCATGCCGACCAGATATCCCAACCCAATCAAGTCCCACATGCCAACATCTGTCCCATATACCTCCAAACCCTTCCTATTCATAGACCCATCCAATACCTTTTAAATGTTGCAATTGTACCAGCCTCCACTACTTCCCCTGGCAGCTCATTCCATACAAGTACCATCCTCTGTGAAATGATTGCCCCTTAGGTCTTTTTTATATTTTTCCCCTCTCACCCTAAACCTATGCCCTCTAGTTCTGGACTCCCTGACCAAGGAAAAGACTTTGTCTATTTATCCTATCTATGCCCCTCATAATTTTGTAAACATCTGTAAAGGTCACCCCTCAGCCTTTAACACTTCAGAGAAAACAGACCCAGCCTGTTCACCCTCTCCCTAAAGCGGAAATGCTCCAATCCTGGCAACACCCTTGTAAATCTTTCCTGAACCCTTTCAGGTTTCACAACATCCTTCCGATAGGAAGGAGACCATAATTGCATGCAATATTCTAACAGTGGCCTAACCAATGTCCTGTACAGCCGCAACATGACCTCCCAACTCCTGTACTCAATACTCTGACCAATAAAGGAAAGCATACTAAATGCCTTCTTCACTATCCTATCTACCTGCGGCTCCACTTTCAAGGAGCTATGAACCTGCAATCCAAGGTCTCTTTGTTCAGCAACATTCCCTAGGACCTTACCATTAAGTGTATAAGTCCTGCTAATATTTGCTTTCCCAAAGTGCAGCACCTCGCATTTATCTGAATTAAACTCCATCTGCTACTCCTCAGCCCATTGGCCCATCTGGTCTAGATCCCGTTGTAATCCGAGGTAACCTTCCTCACTGTCCACTACACCTCCAATTTTGGTGTCATCTGCAAACTTACTAACTATTCCTCTAATGCTTATTTATATAAATGACAAAAAGTAGAGGACCCAGCACCAATCCTTGTAGCACTCCACTGGTCATTTCTCCCACACCTCTCTAATCTTGAAACCAATATGCTTATGCCTCATGATTTATAAACCAGAGATTATGACTGTTAAGGTTCTGTCAACCAATCAATCTTTCCCAGTCCTATCTATTCATTGGTAGTCACTTGGATCACAACAACAGGACTATTCCTTTTCACTCTAAGCTCCTCTCCATTCCAGAGTAGGTAACCTGAACCCAAACACCAGGAAAACATCACATTCCCGTTGGCAGCCAAAGAATATTATACTATACCATTAATCAAAGAAATTGATGCAAGCTAAATTGGACATGTTTGTAAGTACTGGGCTGGATGAAGATTTGTAAATAGCATCCAAATATGATGGACACATTTCTGATAGGAAGTGTGCAGCTCACCTGGTTGATAACTCCTACTGGGTCACTACAACTTTTTGGGCATTGCATCTAGATCTGTGGAGACATGTTTCTGACACTTAGTTTTACTGTGGCCTAATCCTTAGATTCCTACAGGCTTCCAATTCCTACCCATAGTGAAAATCGAATATCCTGATTTGATTTGACTTGATTTGATTTAGTGTAGTCATACATACCTAATTACAGTGAAAATTTTGTTTTGTGAGCAGTACAGGCAGATCATAGAAAATGAGAACATACACATCATAGGGTATTTAGAATGAGGCACACAAGTTTACAGCTGCACAGGGCATGCACAAAGCAAGATCAACATTTTCAAGACTAATATTATTTGAAGTTAGAGAGGTCCATTCAGCAGTCTAATAACAGTAGGACAGAAGCTGTTGTTGAACCTGTTAGTGCTTCTATATCTTCTGTCTGGTGGAAAGGGTGAGAGGGGTCTTTGTCCCATCTTTATCACCATTAGCATTACATTTTCCAAAGCAACAACAAAGTACATTGGTGC
The DNA here is from genome assembly GCF_037043375.1 of Chiloscyllium plagiosum. Lineage (NCBI taxonomy): Eukaryota > Metazoa > Chordata > Chondrichthyes > Orectolobiformes > Hemiscylliidae > Chiloscyllium > Chiloscyllium plagiosum. Next base: position 57,362,371 of record NW_028270139.1, on the reverse strand, counting down.
ACAACCTCTGCCCCCTTTTCCCAAGGTACGAATAAAGATTGCCGTCAATTCCAATTGGATCCACAATGCATCTTTCCTTGTGTGATGCTGGTTTCCTTTAAAAAGCCCTGTGAGTTCCCCAAATTGGGTTCCTTTCTGAAGTGTACAGTCAAAAGGTACAGTGGATATCATGGGTTGTAAATCATTATTAAAATCAGGATGCAGCACAAACTTAATGTACTATGGACATCACTATGAAGAGGCAATGGTTAACCACAGACAGATTCCTGTTATTCACTATATCCCTTGATGCATTTCACATCACATTAAAGTGCTAAAGCTGTCAATTTTGAAATGTAATTATTGTTTTTATATAGGTAAACACAGCAGTGAATTTATGCACTCTAAATGCCACAATTAGCATTGAATTAACTGATCTGTTTTATCCAAAAGTCACTTCACACTAATCACAGCACCTTATGAGCAGAGCCTATGTTGCAAAAACCAAGGAACTCAGTCGTTGAGCCACAGGATATGTGGTCCTCAGTTATTCATTGACAGTGAATTTTGGAACACCATTGTACTCTCAATGGTATTATGTAGGTCAACGGAGCCACAAAGTTCATTGGCTTGTAAGAGTGATGAGTGACAGTAGCCACACATTAATATGTGGGAATAATCTCATGACACTGCAAAATGCTAAGTAAAAGATAAAACATGCCTTCCAATTGCATTCACCAGTGATAAGTTGAAGGATCATTAATTTAAATGTCTAATATTTAACAAAACAGATTAGAGCATAAGTGATAATCATTGCAATTCCATTTTGCAAAGATAGCATTAAACAAGTGTTGGGCCCAATATTTGCAAATGTAAAGGACATAAAACCTGTCCAAGGGCATACACAGAAATAAAAGTACACTTCTGTCAGTGTACAGCAAATGCCACATCAAAGTCTCAAAATTCATATTCCTGTAAAATGGGTACAGCACAAGCAAACCTTTCAGGCAGTAGTTTTACTGATGTTGTTGAAAATAGCACTTTCCCTCTTTCTTGAGACTTAGTTCTTCAAATAAGACACTAAACGATGTTTCTAAACACATAGCAATTCCACAGCATTTGATTGCAGTGTCAACCTAGATTTTGCACTCATGCTTAAAGAGTGCTGCTTGAAATACTGCCGTAGCTCTGAGAACAAACGAACACTTTGTGCAAATCTCAGTTCTTCGATTCCTGTTTGCTCATTTGGCATGAACACTTCAAGAACACTAAAACAGAGAACTATCCCAACAAGAGCAGTCAGAGGTTCTATAACTAACGGGTAACAAGCTTTTCTAGCTGCTATTGGCATATTGATATTATTCTCATTCCAGTACCCTAGTGAATCAAAATAGAAATTAGCATTGAGGAAAGTAATGAAAATATCAAGAAGTGGCTGCAAAAAAAGTTTACAAATTGGCAATCGTTAAACTATAAAGGGAGATTAAGCACCTTAATCTGCTCTCATTTAATGGAAGATTGAAGGGAACAGGAAACAAGTTTTAATGAAATGAGTCAGTAGTGTGGATATTTGTGGACATTTTGTGTGGAAATAGGTAATTAAAACCAAGGGGTTTGATGTGATGTTAATTTATGGAACAACTTATTTTGACTAGGGTTGTTAACCTATGGAAGACACTGCCATCTAGTGCAATGTATGTTGACTTAATTAATGATTTGAAAATTAAGATCAGCAAATTTGCAATTCAAGAGAAAGACATGGGATATGAACAGCTTAAGAGGCAATACAAAAAGTCTATGTCAATCTTTAAAAAGGATCAAAATCAATGAGTTCATTATGCACTTACTCTCAGAGTCTGACTATTTTCATTTTATAATCCACATGTACTCAATGTTGCATGGGTGTTGCTGGGAATAAATGTTTATGTTTTTGCTTGAACGTTAACTCAGTTGGTCCTCAGACTGAACATTCTACCTGAATATTTGGATCATTATTGAATCCTTTGTAGATACAATGTTACATTGAATTAAACAAAGGATTAAGGCAGAGTTGCTGAAAGAAATGTTGATTTTAAATAACAGTGTAAAGAGTGTGATTTCAGCTCAATTTTTCATTAAATATGGATCCTAATTTGTTTCTACTCATGCTGAAACTGATCACCATTTTAGAACTGGTCACAACATATAACTAATGCCATCCAACTAGTCTCAATTCCCTGAAACTAAAGAGGCAGTGCAAAGTTGATTTCTAAGTAAGTTGAAAGTTTAGACAACAACATCTGTATGACTTACAGCTGTCCTCCCAAAAAAATGATCTAAATGCCAGGCACCAAGACTGTTGCTCTATCCCTGATAGTAACTCCATCAGGCTTAATGTGCTTCCAAACCAGGACCCTCCGATGAAAAAAAACACTGATCTAATCAAAACCTGCTAGCAATCATTGGTGGTCCCTGATCAAAATTATTCCAGACTTTTTGTTCTTGAAATTGCAGGCTGCCAGTGCAATCCATAAGTGAGATGCACAGAAGCTAAAATTAATTTCAAAATATAAGTTTCTGTAAATTTAACTCGGTAATGGGAAGAGCTGTATAATGCACAAAAAAAAACATGAGAAATTTTCAAACTAATGTGCATTAAGAAATACTATTCTAGTAACTAAATTCACTTATGCTCTTAATTGGAATATAAGACCACACGAAATAAGAGCAAGAGTACACTTTTTAAACTTTGACTCATGAGATCTGGCTATTTATTACCCATCCCTACCTCTTCTTGAGCTGAGTGGCTAGCTAGGCCATTTCAGAGTTCAATTAAGCATCCTATATAGGTCACACCCAAGGAAGGAATGCTTCCAGATTGGTTTAAACAACAATTATTTCATGATTATCGCTAGACTGTTAATTACAGATTTTTATTGAATTCATGCTCAGCCATTTTCTCACCAGATGGCCCATGTGTGTACTCATCCATTAATGTAATGAAACTTTGGGTTTCAATTTCACACCCCCAGCTGTTCCCAATAATCCTTCATTTATGTGAGACCAAAGATCTATCCATCCCTAGCCTAAAACACATTCAATAATGGAATATCCACAATCTCCTCTCGGGTAAAGAATTCCATGGGGTCACAATCCCTTGAGCAACGTAATCTCTCCTCATTTTACTAACACATGATTGGCCTCCTAATTCAAGACTTAGTCCTCATGTTTTAGAGATTTCCTGGCCAGCAGAAACAATCTCTCAGCTTCCAAAACACCTTCAGAATGTTGTACAATTTAATGAGATCATTTCTCACTCTTCAAAACTCTATTAAATGTAGATTTAAGTTACTCAGCCTCTCATCATCAAACAACTTGATCAACATAGGGACTTTCCAATTGCTTGCTGTGTTTGCCTTCTGACTTCCTGTGTTATCTGTATGACCATGCCCATTAATACTTACAATTATCTCCACATTTTAAAGAATATTCTGCTTTTCTATTCTTATGACCAAAGTAAACAACTTCACACTATGCTAAATTTTAATCCATCTACCATTTTGTTAACCATTCGCTTCACCAATCTATATCTCTTTACATTCATCACACTTTTATCTTTTCACCTAGTTGTGCATCATCAGCAAACTTAGATGTAATATCCTCTGTCTCTTCATCTCAGTCATAAACAGTCTATGTTTATGACTGAGATGAAGAGACAGAGGATATTACATAAAGGCCTCAGCACTTATCCTTGCAGCACTCCACTGCTTATTACCTGCCAGCTTGAAAATGCTTTCTTTATGACCTCTCTCTGCTTCGGTTAACTGATCTTCTAGCTATGTTATTATATTATCATCAACTATATGATTCCTTTTCCTACATGTTAACCTTTCGATGAAGAACCTTATTAAATGCATTTTGGAAATCCAGGTATACCACTGTCATCAAGTTCCCATTTATCTACCATATTGGATGCATCCACAATGACCTCTAATAAATTTGTCAAACAGATTTACATTTAGGAAAACCATGTTGACTTCCCATCATTCCATGCTTCACTAAGTACATTGTTATGACTTTTGAATATGAGATACCATCATTTTCCCAACAACCAATGTTAGGTTAAGTGGTCTATAATTCATTGTTTCCTCTGATCCATCTTTCTTGAAAATTGGTCTAATATTTGCCAACTTTCAATTTCATGGGACTATTTCTGAATCTGAAGAATTTTGGAAAATCATGGCGAGCACATTAACAATACAGTTCTCCCTTTTAGAATTTGAGGGTGTTGGCCATCAGTTACTCAGAATTTGTGAGATTTTAGTCCCTTACGTTTCACTACTGATAAAAACAGTCTTAATTTCTTCACCTTATTTAATCTTTAGGTTACAATGTATTTGTGGCATGAGACTTGTAAATTCTATTGGTTCAATACTTCTGCAAGTTCCTTATTCCCATCATAATTCTCATGTCTTTCTTTCCAGGGGAACAATGTTTACTTTCACTTTTCTCTTTTTAATGTCTTACAATCTGTTTTTATATTTCTGGCTAATTACATCTCATATTTGCTTTTTGTCCTTCTTCTCAACATCTTGGTCAGCCATTGTTCATTTCGAAAGAAAAAGATCCTCAGAGTTGTAACTGTTTTAGCAATCTTCATCATTAAATCTAATTTTACCTGTAACGTACATGGAAAAGTGTAGGTGGAATGGGCTTCAGATTAGTATGACAGGACGGCGCAACATCGAGGGCCAAAGGGCCTGTACTGCGCTGTAATGTTCTATGTTCTATGGTCATGAGTGAGCCATAGCTATTTTTTTGCTGAGTTTATGTTTTCCAATGCATTCTGTCTCTGTTGAACATTTTGAATATTTTCTTTCATTGACGCTCCCTATTTATTTATTGCCATATCTTTTAGTCTGTTTCTCAAGTTAACTTCAGACAAGTCTCCCCTCTTTGTTTAAGTCTAATATTCTTATATGATTGGATTGTATCACTTTGAATTTTAAAATAGAATTCACTATTTCCCAGTAGATCATTTATGACATAATTAATTCATCCCAATGCATTACGAAATACTAGATTTAAGATAGTTTAATCTCAAGGTAGTTCCACAATGTCAACAAATTGTCACAATAACATTCAACAAGCTCATTTCTTTTAGATTAGATTCTCTACAGTGTGGAAACAGGTCCTTCGGCCCAACAAGCCCACATCGCCCTTCCGAAGAGAAATCCACCTAAACCCATTCCCCTACCCCATACTTACCCCTGACTAACACTGTGAGCAATTTAGCATGGCCAATTCACCTGACCTGCACATCTTTGGACTGTGGGAGGAAACTGGAGCACCCGGAAGAAACCCACGCAAAACGTACAAACTCCACACAGACAGGCAGAATTGAACCTGGGACCCTGGTGCTGTGAGGCAGCAGTGCTAACCACTGAGCCATCATGCCACCCCATTTTCTGTGATAATCTGGGCTAACTTTTCCATTGATTCATTAAAAGCAAAATGGATACAAAATCCTCAGTTTTCCTCTCCTGGATGTTAGTTTATCAATTTCATTTTCATTGTCGTGATATAGACCTCTCAGAATAGCCTGTTTCTTGGTCTGTGTGCATTCACTTCTGCAATGCTCAGTTAGATGTAGTCTTCTTTCAACTTCTGTCATACAGTGATATTGAAAATCAAACAAGGTGTGAAATGAATGAATCATTCCCTCCACCAGATTATCTCTGATGCAGTGCAGACAAAAAAATTATCTCATTGACTTTGGTCTACTAATGTTGATTAAAGCCTACTCTGAATGGGATTAATTACACTGGTAGAGGATACCATATATAGATTCAAAATTAGTAGTATCACTTCAGTATCACTTGATCTGTTTTGAATAATTGCGTCAGTTGATATTTTTAACTTATTGGTAGAAACAATGTAAAATATCATTTTTGTGCATTCTGTGGTTTAACTACGCCGAGACCATCAAAGATTTGTTAATACTGAGAATGCTATTTTAGGGATGGCAATACATTCACATTAAAACATTGGAATACTAGCCATATAATTTAAATTCAGTCAATTAAATCCAATTCTTTTCCACGCTATGGCATAATATGAGCTGAAGTCTGTCAGGATTAGAGTTCAATGTTTTTGTAACAATAATGGAAATGTTGTAGTGAGAAGTAAAAGAATAATCATGTCATATTTATTGGACAAAAAATTAGAAAGTAACAATTTAATATTGTGTATTAATGTCATGGGGACTATATAGCTTATGATATTTATTAGCATTAGAATTTAACAAAATATTGATTTCAAACATTTTAGCTGGAAATGATTTCTAAATCGAGGGCTGCATGTAACTAGCTTTGTGCTTTGCATGAAATATTAAGTAAGGTTGGGACAGTAAATGGTTGTCCTTCCTTCTTTATTAGCTCCAGCTGTGCAGTCTGACAAATTCTGTTATTATGTGCAGCAGACTGTCATGAAGAAATTATATGACAATGCTGCAGTGGAGACAGCCTGAAGCAGCATCAAGTATGCAGACTGGAATAAACTAACACAGCTGAATTAACACCAAAATGTGCTTCAGTGTTCCAAAAACAGTCTATGGATCCATGCTTAGAATAAGGAAAACAGTGAAATAATTCTGCTGTAATGCTGCTCTTGTATCACTTTGCAATTTATTCCATACAACATTCAATACTTTATATTAAATTCACTGATATTATAGCAAAAGCCATACTTGGAATTGGAAGTCAAAGTTCATGAGTCATTGTAACGGAATGAATCAATTCAGGCGGCATGGTGGCACAGTGGTTAGCACTGATGCCTCACAGCACCAGAGACCCGGGTTCAATTTCCCCCTCGGGCATCTGTCTGTGTGAAATTTGCACATTCTCCCCGTGTCTGCGTGGGTGTGCTCCAGTTTCCTCCCATTTTCCAAAAATGTGTACGTTAGGTGAATTGGCCATGCTAAATTGCCTGTAGTGTTAGGTGAAGGGGTAAATGTAGGGGAATGGGTCTGGGTGGGTTGCTCTTCGGAGGGTCGGTGTGGACTTGTTGGGCCAAAGGGCCTGTTTCTACACTGTAAGTAATCTAAATTTATTAGTTTCAGAGATTGAGAAAAGAGTGGAAATTTGCACACTGAAGATTCATTTTTCTATTGATCCAAACTATCAAGATTTGTTTGGATTAGAACTTGTAAAGGCCAATTAAGTCTTCAGTGGTCACACTGCCCCACATTAAATTCTACTTAAACATTGCAGGCACATTTGCTATTACTTGGAACAGGGATAAAAGAAACAAGGAGCATTCCAAGAAGATAACAAGCTGGATGAATGGCTACTGGGGAATTACAGCTGTCCTGTTGCTTCACCTTGATTATTGACACCATTCACAATGACACCTAATCACTATGAGGATTCTAACAGTGAAGCTCGTCCAACAGCTTATATTTTAAGAGTTTGGCAGCAAGAATTCTATTAGCTAGATCATCAAACAAGCTGTTAGAGGCTTTCAAAGGAATGATGTTGCCATCGTAGGTTGTATTATCAGGAGAGCAGTAACATGAGTAAGAGATACGACTAAGTACAAAATGATAAGCTCGTTAAGATGTGGTAAAATAGGTAAAGTGTTAGTATCTGACAGTTAGCAATGTTAACTCTGTCTTGAATTTCTATTGATTGGCAAGCTGTTGGAATGACATCAGCACATGAACCATTGTGCAATATTTCACTGCATGAAGCAAAACAGTGATTTCTTGCTTGCTTTGTAATGTGTGGCTAAATAGGTAGCACAAAAGCTTCCAACTCTGAGGGGTTTGTGTTCAAGTTTATTAGAACACATATCAGCTGACACTGTAGTCCAGTATTAAGGGAGTATTGTACTTTTGAGAGCAATATTATTTGAACAATATTATAACTGAAGCTATATTTTTCAAGTAGGCACAAAAGATTTTGCGAAGAGGTCAATCCTAGTCAAAAGAAAGCAAAGTGAATGTTGGAAGTCTAACACAAAAACAGAAATTGCTGAGATTTTCCCAGCAATTTCTGACTTTGTTTGGTTTAACTCTGGTGTCAGGTCAATAATTATCCCTTAACCAACATCACAAAACTAAGTTATCTTGTCAAAATCACATTGTTATCTATGGGAGCTTGCTGTGTGCATATTGGCCACACTATTTCTTGGATTACAACGGTGACTGTACATAAAATCTGTCTTATTGATTGTAAGGCTTTTAAAGATGTCTATGGATAGTGGAAGATGCTTTATAAAAGCAAATCTTTCCTTTCGTTTTTCAGAATAAATCAACCTTTAATTTTTCAATTGAAAACCAGCAATTGCATGAGAGAGCTCTGCTCATGTTCAGGACAGATGTGATACTAGAAGTGCAAGTTTCCATTGATGACCATGCATAAAACCTCTCAACAATGTCCTTGCTTTTAAACGTTGGCAGGGACTCCATCAATGTATGCATCATATATGATGGAAAAATGTATGTGGCAGAGGTTATCAGGCTCCTTGGACACTGCCACAATGCACTTTAGCAATGTCACCATTAGCTGGTTAGATTTTGAGAAGATAAAAAAAAACACAATTAAACTAAAACTTAAGTTACCAAATTTAAGTAATCAGGTGCTGCATGTAAATTGACTTTTAGCTATGTAATGCACAGTCACTTAGTATCACAGAATTTAAATATTGCCAAAAAGAGAGTGATGTTGCTGAATCTTCTGTATTGCATTCCATCAAGAAAAATGGAATAATGCCAAATTTCAAGCAATCACAACAATTTATGCTACAGAAGGAAAGAGTGCTGTATGGTTGGCAAGTCAACTCTGATCTCAGTTTCCAAGGAGAAAACAACAGGCTCACCCTGCTCTGAGGTAATTCAAAAACAGACAAAAAGCTTCAATATATTATTTTGTTTGTAGGGAAACAAACCTTTACATATGAGAGCATGTTGGCTCCAACAAAAGTAATTAAAGCTCATCGCAAATCTCTCTGATTCTCTTAAATTTATTATTCAGGTTAGCAATGGCACTGTGGTTCATTAGTATTTGCTGTAGCACTAATGGCATAGAAAGATGGAAAATAGGAACAGAAGGAGGCCATTTGGCTGATCATCCAACTTGGTACCCTGTTCCTGCTTTCCCCCATTATCTTTGATCCATGAAGCTCTAAGAACTATATTTAATTTCTTCTTGAAAATATTCAATGTTTTGAGTATCATCTACTTTCTGTGGCAAAGATTTTTACAGACTCACCACTTCCTGTGTGAAGAAATTTCTCATCTCTGTTCTAAATGGCTTACTTACATCCTTAGGCTGTGGAATCCAATTCAAAACTTCCCAATCATTGGGGAAATCCTGCCTGTACTTACCCTGTCTAAACTTATTGGAAATTTATAGGTTTTTCGTGAGATCTCCACTCATTCTTCTAAATGCCAGTGAATATTGTCCTAACCGATCCAATCTCTCAATTTACTTCAATCTTGCCATCCCAGGAATCTAACCTTTGTTGTACTCTCTGAATAGTCTCAAATAAGATCAAACTCTATGCAATACTCTAAGTGTGGCCTCATGAAGGTGGTATTGAATTGCAGCAAGATATCCCTGCCCCTGGTCTTGAATCCTCTTGCTGTAAAAACCAACAAACCTTTGCCCTTTTCACCGACTGCTGCACCTGCACGCTTACTTTCAGCAACTGGTGTCCGAAGACACCCAGGTCTCATTGCATCTTTCCAACATTAACACCTTTGAGCTTTGTATTGTCTGAAAACTTGGAGACATTACATTTAGTTCCCTCATCTGAATCACTGGGGTACAAGAACTGATCCTTGTGATATGTTACTAGTCACTGACTGCCTCTCAGAAGATGACCTGTTTATTCCTTCTCTTTGTTTCCTGTGTGCCAACCTCTTCTTCTTTTCAGTACATTCCTCCACCAATCCCAAGCACTTTCATTTGGCATGTTAATCTCTTTTGAGGGACTTTATTAAAAAGCCTTCTGAAAGTAAATCACACCAAAAGGATTCGCCTTATCTGCTCTATTAGTTACATCCATGAAAAAATAACAGTAAATTTGTCAAACATGATTTTCCTTTTGAAAATCCATGCTGTCTCTGTTTGATCCTGTAACTGTTTTCCAAGTACATGGTACACTGTATGAAAGCTTTAGTAATGGAATCTAGCATTTTCCCTCTACTGATAACTGATCTATACTTCTCTATTTTTTAAAATAATGGAGTTGAGTTAGCTACCCTCCAATACATAAGAACTTTATCAAAGTCTATAGTTTCTTGAAAGATGGCTATTATTACATCCTCTATGTCCAGGGCTGCTTCCTTATGTACTCTAGGATGTGATTATTAATCCCTGAAGATTATCAGAGCTCAAGCTCATCATTTTCCCCAACACCATTTCATTACAAAGATCAATTTCCTTCAGTTCCTGCCTCTCTCTGTACTCTGCATTCTTTTCAGCATTTTTGCGACATTATTTGCGTCATCGTTTGCGAACACAGCACGAAAGTGTGTATTTCATTGGTTTGTCATTTCTTTGTTTCCCTATTTCTGACTGTCTTACCTTTTTTTTTACTTCATGTAACTGTAGAAGCTTTTAGTTAGCTTGCCCTCATACATCTGTCCCAGTTAATCACTCCCTATGCCTTCCTTTGCTGAAATCTAAACTACTTCCAATCTTCAGATTTGCTGAGGGCATCTTTTGGCCAATTTGTATGATCCCTCTTTCAATCACACACCATCCCTAATTTTCCTTGTTATCCCTGGCCAGGCCACTTTCTGACCTTGTTTTAACTTCCTTCTTGTCGACTATGATTTAATGGAAATCCCCTCAAGATGCCACCCTATGGCATTTCTCATTGAGATGTGATTGGAAAACCCTGGTAGAAATAGACTGTAGCATTGGGTTGGGCAAATCTTCACCATTAAGCCAGTATAGAACATAATATTCCTGGGAATATTGTTTGGTATAGTATTTGATTCATTAGTAGGACTTTTGGAGCAGCCAGACTGAAGAATTATAGGAACCAATTGTCACTGGGTGACTCCAACACTAATGCTGCTCGTGACACTGTTGTCTCTGCTATTTTTTTCACTTCTGCCACAGTCACATTTTTCAGCACCAGCTCTGCAGATAACAACAAGAAGCAAACCACTGCAGTAAAAAGACATCTCACACTTAAAAACTAATAATCCACCCACTCAGCACTATCTCTTTGCCAACATAGAAATGGTTTCTAGAGCCTTCCCTTTCCATTTTGATTAGCCTAATGGTCTCGAGGATTATAACCACTTGCCAATGGACAGGAAAGCTGCATTGTGTTTGCATTAATTTTAGTCTATATATATAAAACTGTCCTGAAATACAATGCAAAATGCAAACTAAATCTAACAGCCACATTACGGGCTGTCGATCATAATAATTCATGCATAATACTTGGTCAATTAAGTTTAATTTTGCCTTGCTTCCAAATAAACAATAATAAAGAGAAATTCAAACTTTAAAAAAAAAATCAGCAACAGCACATTCAAGCAATACAAGAACAATGTAAACCGTACATAATTTAAAATTAAATTTTATTTTCATACCTTTCCACAAAATGTATTTCATCTGTTTGCCATTATTTTCTAATCAAAGACAAGATGAAATTTATTTGGGATGTGAGGAAACATTATATATAAAAGCAAATAAAAAATGTTTTTAATGTAAAATAATTTTTCTTCTGAAATGTAGCAAAAGATAAACGAAAGATGAATTAGTGACAGATGCGTAAAGACCAGTTGGGTTCTTTATGTTGTCCCATATAGTTATGAAATCTGTTATTCAGGTACTCCCTACTCAACCATGGGCATGCAATATTGCCAACATGCAATCTCTTCACTGAGCTGCCAAACCAGATCAATTAAGGAGGTGAAAAACTCCTCTCTGACTCCTTCAGAGAATTGGGACAAATCCAAGAGATTACATTGATCTGATTTCTATTGCTGAAAGACAGTTGTTGGATGAGACAATGTGTGCTGCAGCCAGTAAAAGGTCCAACTTTAGCAAGAACTGAAGCTGTGAACTGTTTAAGCTGGCAAGGAGTTCCCAGACCCACTTTTCTGTATATTCTGAATCCCAATTATAAGAACTTTATTTTTCTATTTCTTCTGTAGTGATCACTGAAGAAGGACCTACTCAGACCATCCAGATACAATGATGGGATTCAAGTTAGGCTTAATTGCAATAGAAGTTATGTGTGTGCAACTCTCTTAAGAAAGATGACAAGTTGCATAGTCATTACAAAATATTGTAATCATTGGTATCTCTTTAGAAGCAAATAGAAGCAATGAGGACATTGCTCAATTAATGATATTGAGTTGGGGAAAATGTAAACAAACTTCTGATGATGAGAACATAAAAAGCCAACAAGTTATCCTTAGCTCAAAAAGACCACCACGACTTTGAAGACTTCATGCAAACGCTACCTGGAACTGAGCATAATGTTAGACTGAAAAATAAGATTGAAACAATGAACAAGAAGAAATGATCGATGACATCAATAAACTTTTGCCAAATAGGTTTTTCAATAGAATAAAATCATGTCCAAATTGAACACTTTTGTTTTTTCTGCTCAGGAAACCGAATCCTACTGTAACAAATAAACAACTGAATAAAACAATCTTTCCTCCCTGCTGGAGTACATTATAATAAAATTTGACTTAAGATTTGCACTGTCTAAATCATAATTGGAATCTTGTTGCAATGAGTGTTAGGTCTGTTCACTATCCTTCTGAATGATCTGGATTTGGGCATCAATGAAATAATTCACAAATTTTCTAACAACACTAAGTGCATATAAAAAGCAGCCTCAAAAAAATAAATTAGTAAAATAGGTCAAATAAATACCATGTGAGCTCACTTTACAAGTAGTGGAGCAATGAACCCATGTATGGCAGATATCTTTCAGTCTGGCAGTGCAACATGATGCATAATCTGTAACTGGTGATACCCGCTAATGGTTACATAGCAGGAGATACACCAATGAGTCATTGTGGACATTACTTCACAAGGACAAGTCCAATGAGATAGTCAATAGAGTTTTAGGGTGTAGTTCCAGAACAGATAACAGAAAACTACAAAATGGTACTTTGAATGTTTTAGGCATAATCATGGCGGCACGGTGCCTCTGTGGTTAGCACTGCTGCCTCAAAGCACCAAAGATCCGGGTCCAATTCCAGCCTCGGCTGACTGTCTATGTGGAATTTGCACATTCTCCCCGTGTCTGCGTGGGTTTTCTTCGGGTGCTCTGGTTTCCTTCCACAATCCAAAGATGTGCAGGTTAAGTGGATTGGCCATGCTAAAGTGCCCATGGTGTTCAGGAATGTGTAAGTTGGGTGCATTAGTCAGGTGTAAATGTAGAGTAATAGGATAGTGAAACAAATCTGTATGGGTTACTCATCGGAGGGTCAGTATGGACTTGTTGGGCCAACTGGCCTGTTTCCACACTGTAGGGAATCTATGTTATTAAACTGGTGCCAGAGTTTGGTGACTTAAGTAATTTTCACTGTATTTTGTTTTGTAAAAACTACAAGTGACAGGATAGAATAGAATGGTAATTTGCTAAGTGCTGGATTTAGTAAAATGGTGAAGGATACCAAACACTGGAGACCATCAAGAGAAGGATGACCAAAATGATACAAAAAGCTTGGGGCCTTTAACTATGTTATGTGGATATTTGTAACGGTAATAGATCAACTGGTGTTTTTAAAATAATGAAAAAATAGATTCTGTCTTAGTATATCAGAATTTGATAGAGGCATGGCATTCAAATACATGATGAGGAAGATGGATTTGATATTAGGATACATCTTGATTCACAGAAGGATATTATACAATAAAAATTGGTTTTCAGAACTGGTGTTGATGGATCACTTTGGGTTCAAAGAGACTTCCAGTAAATCAACAACATTTTGGGAAATTACTCACTTACAGCAAGGTGGTGGGGGTATTTTGTAGCTCCATAAAGAGTACACAGGAAAGCAGATGCAACAACTTCATAAATAATAGATCAAGAAGCATGGACAGCAACTTGATAAAGAGATGGATAGATCTGGGTGAGAAAAACAGTAATGGTGGCAGATAAAAAGCAGTAGCAGAGAGCCCCTTCATTCTGTCAGAGCTGAAGTGTGATGTCACAGGAAAACAGATAGGTGATTGATGGTATTTCTTCTCTGTCCCTTTACATTGGCCAAGTGGTTTAAACAGGAGGCATTATTATAGCGGCAGTTCACTTTTTAAAACATTTAACATCAAACAAATCAATTGAATAGATTAGAGATGGCTGGGAGGTGATATATTGTAGCTGTAACATTTGGGAGCTGATGGACACTGGTGCGATCCACTGTCATCAGATGTACAATAAGTGTTTACTCCTCAAGGACCTTCAACTCAGAGTCGATGAACTGGAGTCCGGGTGCAGACATCATGATTCATCGGGGTGGAAGGGATAGATCTGAATACTCACAGTCACATCCCAATCCTTAGGTTAATTATGTTCAGTCTGGCTTGTGGTAAGGGACAGGAAAGTGTGGACTGTGTAGTGAGACAGCTAAGGAGATCCAGAATTTAGCTTTAGAGGAGCCTCAGGCCGTGCCTTTGTCCATTAGGTACAAGATTCTTGCTCATGATCTGGATGAGAGCACAGATTACACAAAGGTGAATTGACCGCAGCTCTGTCATTCAGGAGGGGAGTAAGGAGAAATGTAATAGTGATAGGGATATAGTTAGGGAAATAAATGCTATTCCCTGCAGCAAGCACAGAAAAACCAAAGGCTATGTTCCCTACTAGATGCCAAGGTTTTGGGCTTCTCTTCTGGGCTGGAGAAGAGCTTGGAGGGAGAGAGTGAGGATCTCATTGTCGTAGTCCATGTAAGTACCAACAATGTATGTAAGACTAACAACAAGGTTCTGCTAAGGAATTACAAGCAGACTGGCGCTAAATTTGAAAGCAGAGCCATCAAGTTAATAATGGCCAGATTGCTACTTGAAGCACATGAAAATTAGAATAAAATAAATGAGGTTAGAGAGGTAAATATATAGCTCAAATATTAATGTGGAATTAATGAAATTTAATTCATAGAACTCACAGGAGTACTGGGAAGGAGTGAACTGTTCCACTCAGATGATATTCATTTGAATCATGTTAGGACCAGTGCTCTGGTGAATCATTCAACTAGGGTTATAGTTAGATCTCTAACACAATAAATGATTGGAGGTGGTGGCAGTGGGGAGAATTCAATTAGAGAGTCATAGAGTACCACAGTACAAAGACAGGCCGTTTGGCCCAAACTGATCCATGCTGACCAAAATGTCCATCACTCTAACCCCAATTCCCTGCACTCAGCCCATATCCTTCAAATCCCTTCCTTTCCATGTATTTGTCCAAATGCCTTTTAAATATTGTTAACGTACCTGCCTAAACCATTTCCACTGGCAGCTCATTCCATGTGCATACCACCTTCTGTGTAACAATGTTGCCCCTCAGGCTCCCTTTTATTCTTTCCACTCTGACATTCAACTGGTCCTTGATTCCCTAATCCTGGCAAGAGGACTGAGTGCATTCACCCTACCCATGTCTCTCATGATCTTATACTCTTCTATTAGATCCCCTCTCAGTTTCATACACTCAAAAGAAAAATGTCCTAGCTTGTCCAACCTCTCTCTATAATCAGACGATTGAGTCCTGACAACATCCTTGTAAATTTCTTCTGCACTCATTCCAGTTTAATAATATCCTTCTAATAACAAGGTGACCAAAACTGAATATAATATTCCAAGTGCAGCCTCACCAACATCCTCTATAACTGCAATTTAACTTCCCAACTCCTCTCCTCAGTGTCCCGACTGATGAAGGCCAGTGTGCCAAATGCCTTCTTCGCTGCCCTGTCTATCTGTGATTTCACTGTCAGAGAACTGTGCAGCTGAACTCTAAGGTGCCTCTGTTCTACTACACTCCTTAAGGCCCTACCATTTGAAGGGAAATTTTAAAAATCAAAAGTATTTGAGAGAGCAGGGGGACTGGGTACCAAACAGTTGACTGATGACGTGTGACTAAAAATGGCAGAAAATATTTACAGAAGAGGGCAGCAGAAAATAGAACCAGCAAAAGTATTAATGGGAAAAGGGAAAGGTTAAGATTCTTTATCTGAAAGCATGCAGCACTTGTAACAAGGTAGATGAGTTAATGGCACAAGCAGATATACATGAATGTATATGATTAGCTATGACAGGGATATGGTTGCAGTACAAACAGGACTAGGAACTCAATAGTCAAAGGTACTCGATGTTCCAGAAGAATATGCAAAAAGGAAAAGGAGATGCTGTAGTATAGTTAAGAAAGGAATGTATCAGTGTGGTGCTGAGGAGAGTTATACATGGGGTAGAAGGAAGGACTATCATAGGAAAGAAATAATGGGTAGGAGTTAGTTACAGGTTCCCAAAGAGTTGCCTCACTGTAAGACAAAGTATAAGTTAAGAGTGTGTAAGAAAGGCACTTGTCATGGGTGTTTTAAATCTGCATGTTGACTGCAGAAATCACATGGGCTAGAATAATATAGAAAACAAATTTGTCGAGTGTATCCAGGATTATTTCTTAGAGAGGTGCATTGCAAAACTTAGACAGGCTATTTTAGATCTGGTAATGTGTAATGGAATAGGATTAATAAGATTTCCCAGAGTTAAGGATGCATCAAGTGTAGCGGTTATATGGTAGAACTACAAATTCAGTTTGAGAGAAAGCATCCCAGGTCTCAAGCTCATGTCCTTAACTTCAATAGTTGCAATTGTAGAGGTATGATGGAAGAGTTGTCCAAAGCAGGCCGAGAGAATGGACTAAAAATCAGCAGATGAGCAGCAGCAGACATTGAAACAGAAATTTCATAACCTGCAGCAAAAATTTATTCTGGTCAAAATGAAGGATTCAATGAGAAAGATGAACACTCATGTTAACAAAGGTGGTCAAGGAGAGTATCCAATCAAACGCTAAGACATAAAAAATGGTAAAACTAAAGGATTGGGAATATTTTGGGGACCAGCAGCAGGTGACTAAAAAAAGTCAATAAAAAGGGACAAAATTAACTGTGAAATTAAATCAGCAAGAAATATTTAAAAAGCACAGTAAGAGCTATGAAAGAAAGAAAGGAGCTAAAATCAATGTGGGGCCCTTGGAGCAACTGGAGAATTGATAACAAGGAATAGGGAAATGGCAGATAACATAAACTAAAATTTCACATTTGTCTTTGTGTTGGAGGACACAATAAACTTGCCAAAGAAAACAGACAAGCAAAGCATTAATGAGAGGCAAGACCTTGTAACAGTCTCTATCATGTAGGACAAAGTATTTGACAAACTAATGGGATTAAAAATAGACAATTTGCCAGAACTTTCAAGAAGGAGTTAGATGTAGTTCTTAAGTCGGTCAGACCCAATGATCACCATGATCAATCTGAGGACTGAGATGCAGTGCTTCAAGAAAGTAAATGATCACTCATGAAGGTCAGTGAATTTCCCTTCTAATGCCTTACCCTACTAGCTGAATAACAAGACTTATACCCTGTTCAATGTAGCAAGCAACACAATCACTCACATAGCAACAAGTTATATCAATCAGAAATTATACTTAGTATTCATGGCTTTTGCTTCACTCACACAAAGGCTAATACGTAAGGCTCGTAATACTATTACAGGGCTTGAACACAGTCGGTAACTATTCAAACATGATGGCCACATCACTGAAAACGTTTTTGAGCCCCTCCCTGGAATTCTTCCTTCTCTATTACAGGCATGGCACATATTCAGATACCATTTGTCATTTAATTTATTCTGACTCCTCCTTATCACAGACCTGCCATCTTTGTTTTTTTCTTGCCTTCCAAGTACTCTGTACTTGCTTAAAACTTATTACCGTACATCTCTATCTTTTCAAGTTCTGACCAAAACCGGTTGACCTCAAACTTTAACTCCATTTCTCTTTGCACAGGTGCTACCCAACCTGTTGAATTGTTCCAGCATTTTGACTATTCTTAGTCCAGGGATATTTTGAAGGAATATTGTATTGATGGATCAGCACATGTAGAATCACCATTACACAAATTGGGTAAGAAATATGTTTGCTCTTTTTGTCAAGAGCTTCTTGTCAGTATGCTAAGTTAGCATCATGACAGAAAAGATTCACATGTTGGAAATCATAAAAAGCAGATGAACATTTAAAGCAATATTTTATGCAAATATTGTTATGACCTGATTATTTGTACAATTTAACAATAGAGACAATCACAGAATCATAGAATGGGTGGTTATTTGGCCTGTTGTACCTTCCCTGGTTCTATTCCCTAGGGCTAATCTTGTGCCTTTTCCCCATTTCTATGCATACCATTTCTATTGAAGTAACCAATGCCCTCTTGAAAGCCTGAAGTGAACCTGTCTCCATCACATTTTCAAGCAGTGCATTTCATACCCTAACTACTCACTGTAAGAAAATGTTTCCCTCACATTGCTCTTGCTTTGTTTGTACATCACTTTAAGTCTATGCCCTTTCACTTGCTTTTGGTAGATGACTTGCTTAGCATGCAAGAGGTAGTGGGATCGATGTCTGCATTTTCCACAGTGCTTTGGGTGGCATGGTGGCTCAGTGGTTAGCACTGCTGCCTCATAGCACTAGGGACCCAGGTTCGATTCCAACCTCAGGTGAATGTATGTGTTGAGTTTGCACTTTCTCCCGGTGTCTGCATGGGTTTCCTCCAGGTGCTCTGGTTTTCTCCCACAATCCAAAGATGTGCATGTTAGGTGAATTGGCCATGCTAAATTGCCCATAGAATTCAGGGAAATGTAGGTTAGGGTAAATATAGGTTACTCTTCAGAGGGTTGGTGTGCATCTGTTGGGCACTGTAGAGATTCTGAACAGCTTCTCCATCTATCTGGCTCAGTCATGATTTTTAAAACCTCTACCAAGTCTCCAGGTAGCCCTCTTCTCTCCAAAAGGAACAGTCCCAAATTCCTCAAAACTGAATTTTCTTATTTTTCGAACCATGCTAATAAATCACAATGCAGCACCCACAATTGTACATAATTCTTCAGATAAGATCTAACAAGTATCTTGTACAAGTTCAAAATCATGCCAGCAGAAGTGGTGGAGGCTGGTACAATTGCAACACTTAAAAGGCATCTGGATGATTATATGAACAGGAAGAGTTTAAAGGGATATGGGTCAAGTGCTGGCAAATGGGACTAGATTATGTTAGGATATCTGGTCGGTATGGATGAGTTGGACCGAAGGGTCTGTTTTCATGCTGTATATCTCTATGACTCTATGATTCTATCATCTCTTTGCTCTCGTACTCTATACTCCTGATAATAAAGTCGAGGACATTGTATTCTTTATTTGCTGCACTCTTCACCTGTCCTGCCTTCCTCAATAATTTATGCACTTTAACACCTAGTTCCCTCTGTTCCTGAAAGCTATTTAGATTTGCACTCCCTATTTCATATCATCTTTCAAAATTCTTCAGTGTGCACCACCTCACACTTTTATGCATTGAACCTCATTCATGACTGATCCACCATTCCACCAAATTGGTGATGTCCTTTTGGAATTCTGCACTGCCCCCTCAGTTTATAATTCCTTCAATTTTTCTGCAAACTTTAAAATTGTCCCTGCACACTAAATTGCAGATTGTTAATATGCATCATGTATCCCAGAAACCTATTTCTGGGTATGTGTCTCATTCTTTACCTGATGGTGGTACACTTTAACTATAAATATACCATTTATAATAAGTGGATTCTGAATACCTTAGTTATTTAAATTGGCTTGGCATTACCATTAACCTCTTACATACAGAGATGGCTTTTGACCTGCTTTTTCAGGTTTGTATCAGCACCACTATGCTTTTGTTCTACTGATGGCATGGAAAGACATAGTGATTCTTCAGAAAT
Organism: Chiloscyllium plagiosum; assembly: GCF_037043375.1. Classification (NCBI taxonomy): domain Eukaryota; kingdom Metazoa; phylum Chordata; class Chondrichthyes; order Orectolobiformes; family Hemiscylliidae; genus Chiloscyllium; species Chiloscyllium plagiosum. The sequence continues at coordinate 57,342,410 of NW_028270139.1, read as the reverse complement.
CCCTACATACCTGCAATCCAAGTAAGATAATGTTTTGATTTAATTTTGAAATCAAATTTCACACTGAGAAAGCAACATGATCAAGGTATTACCAACAAAACTGATTATTTAGTGCAGTTTTTTTCTGATCCATGCGCCAACTAACATTGTATAGTTAGGTTGTCGAAGAGCCATGATCTCATAAAATGGTGCATCAGGAACAAAGGGCTAAATTGCTACTCCTGTTCTATGATAGATTTGTTAGTATTGTTTACATTTGTATTTTTGTAATTACAGTAGGTGATACAGTATGTAAAGTTCAACAAAACGAACTGGCAAATTAACTCTTCATAAACCAACTACACTGGCCGTAACAATGACTAATTAAATTGTGTTTCAAGTCACTTAACCCAAGATGATATTTATCCAGCACATAAACAAATAATCACACCTATGATATCACATCTGATGAAGGGTTACTGAACATGAAATGCTAACTCTGCTTTCTTCTCACAGATGCTACTAAGCCTGTTGAGTTTCTTCAGCAATTTCTGTTTTTGTTTTAGATCTAAGCATCTGCAATTCTTTTATTAATCCTGTCTACCTACTCAGTTTCTGCCATTGGTTTAGTTGCTGTGTTCCATTCTCTGCACCTTAGCATAGTGTCAGAAACAAGCCCAGCACCAGGGAGGCAGGATGGCAGATCCAGGTGGGGATGGGAGGGTGGAATTAGGGAGTGAGGTGTGGAGGGTGAGAGGGATGTTAGATAGAGGAGATGTGGCCATGAAAAGAAAATTTTGCAAGGGATGAGGGTGTGGAGGGAGGGAGGCTCCAAGTGGCACCTCTGTGTCTAAAAACTTTTTTTCTTTGATCCAACATCTTTGGCAAAACCTTGGTCACTATCTAACATTTTTTTAAGCTCAGTACACTTTATTGTTTGATCACATCTCTATGAAGTACCTTCTGATACTCTATTATGCCTGGGCTGCTATGAAATGTGAATACATGACTGTTACAAGATCCTCGATATAAAGGAAGTCATGAGAGAGAGAAGAAATAAATAGGGTAAGGGTTAGAGTGTATGTTTAGTTATGTGCCTGGTGTAGATTCACTTTGAATATCAGCGGATGTCATTCTCAAGACCTGGTTGCTGCATGATCGATCATGACAACCTATAAAGACTGTGAGAAAAAGAGCCATGTTTAGGATGCCTGGCATGTCCACAAGGATCCTCAACAACTTTTACAGATGCACCTTGAAAGCGTAGTGTCCAGGTACATAACAGCCTAGTATGGCATTGCTTTGCCCAGGACCACGAGAAACTACAGAAGGTTGAGTGCACAGCCCAGACTATCACATAAGCTAACCTTCCTATCATGAACTCCATTTACGTGGCTCATTGCCGCAAAAGGCTGCCAACATCATCAAAGAATCATTGCACTTCGGTATTGCTCTCCAACCTCTTCCATCAGGCAGAAGATACAGAAGTTTGAACACACACACACCAATAGGTTCAAAAACAGCTTCTTCCCACCCATTATTAGACTGATGAATAGACTCTCTAACTTCAAATAATGCTGATCTTTTCTAGCACTAGCTCTGTGAGATGTAACCTGTATGCCTCTGTCAAAATGTTCTTTTCACCCTATGATCTGTGTGTCTTTGCTTACTATGATCTGCCTCTACTATTCGTAAACAAAGCTTTTCACTGTACTTAAGTACATATGACAATGCATCAAATCAAATCAAATTAGCAAATTCTCAGACAGCTAAGGAGGTTGCACAAAGAGAATGAGAAGTAATTCATATAATGTTCAGTCAGTAGGTGTTACAGATAGAAAACTTTAACTTGATCGGGAATTGGGAGAATTGATAGGCGATTATGTCAGAGGGATCCTTCTGATCATCTACTATTGGTCTCAGGTTTTACTGATCTTCCACTGATGTCCCAGTAATTGAACATAAGGTCCTCTGAGAAAACTAATGATACTAATTTCACAAAGGACAATTTCAAAAGAATAAAGGGAAAGTTAAGTTAATGAATTGAGAGAGAGTTCATTGTTGCACAAAATTAATGTTGAAGTCACAGGGAAACCATTAATAGCTGTAATACTGAATATGCAGTATACAAATATACAAATACTAAAAGTATCAAGATAAATTTCACCAAACTTGATGAACTAATCAATAAGGTGAGATAACGAATATAAATGAATTCTACAAAGATGGAATTTATCTTCAACGATAACACAAAATGAGTAATATCAAGTCAACAGTGTGTTATGCATTTAGTCCAGTTGTGAAGCCAGTATAAAATAGGTTGCCAATTTACTACTGTCAGTTATATGCTAGTACTTAACTTCAGTTCTACCCTGGACAATATTTGCTAGAAGAAAGATGTAGCTGACAATGATATGAATATAAGACTAATTAGAAATACATTTAAAAAAAACTAAAGAATCTGGAATGGTGCAATTAAAGATGGGTAAGAAATCTTTCAAATCTTTCAACAGTTGAAGGACTCAGAGAAATTGAAAGCCTAAAGGTTGTTAATGCAAAGAGTCAGTAGAACTTCAACCTATCCAGCTAATATTTACCAGACACATACACATCCCACACCAAAATGTAATGCAATCGGGTCCTGAGAAAATCAGTGAACTATTTTGTGCAACAATAATCTGAAATGATTTTTACCACAGTATTACTACAGCATTTCATACATGCGTAAATATTCAGATTCTTTCCTAATTCATTGATTTTATTAAATTAACCATGGGTCTTCTGCTCTGAAGAACTGGACAAAGCAAGGACGCCACAGAGATAAAAGAAATGAGCAGAAAGCTTTATCTTTATACAGCCATTGTTAGACTTCACTGACTTTGTTTAGATGACAGAACATATATTTCACATAGTAAGCAATACAATAACAACACTTCATATTTAAACAGCGCACCCCTTAACATTTTGCAGGAAGTTACAAATGTTTCACTGATAAGTTGCGTGTGTGCCTACATCTGGGTAACATAGTGCAGACTCACACATTATCTGATCTTAATCAAAAATCACATTGGTAAATCAATGGTTTTTAGAAACAGGCAGTGTCTTTGTTAAAAGAGTGCACCACCTTCCATTGCCCGAAAGGAGCTAATTTCAGCAGATGACTGATAGGGAGAAGAGCAATTTCTTACCGTGGGTGACGATGCCTGACCTCATTAAGCTTTTCTCAACTCAATTACTCTGACTTCAGTGAAAAGTTTAATGCTTAAATTACAAAGGAATTTGTAAAAGGTTGTCTTCCTGCCATAGATTTCCTTTGCAAACGCATGATGCTGTCACTTTATATACCTTATTTAAAGTGTTCACATGAAGTGACCTGTTGGAGCAGCATTTAAGATATTTCCTTTAAATAATTGAAGTTTCTCTCTCGGGAATGAGGCAGCCAGCTCCTTGAATTCTGGAACATTGCAGAACGACTTTATTGTGTGATGTCAAGTGGAAACATGGCAGCAGTCGGCCAATTTTGGCCTTGCAGCACTTACCACCCATTGTTCTCTTCCTTACTGGCCTGGTGCAATTCTGCAGCGGATTGGAGGGAGTAGGTTCTTGCTGTGTAAGCTTCCTTTAACGTGATAATTAGGATGTGGTAGTAAATATTGAAGACCAATGCAATTGTGATGAGAGATAGCATGTAGTCCACCCGGGACAAATTATACCAGAGGTCCTAAAATAAAACCACTTCAAAATTATGGGAAAAATGATGCAGTTCTTCCATTCCATTATTGGTCCTTCTCTGCCATCCACCTCCAACTTTTTTTTGTTGGCATAACCCATTCCAGCTCAGCTAATACTTAAACCACAAAGGAATCTGTAAAAATCTGTCCTGTTATCATAACTTTCCATTGCAAAATTTTGTTACTGTCAGTTTTTATATCTTTCTTAAGTCTCCGTGAAAGCATTGGTTAATGGAACATTTAAGAGACTATCTTTCAGCAATTAAGGTGTCTGGATGGAGATTCAGAGTTGCCAAACTCCACTCTCTCAAGTTTCAACTCTGGCAGTTTGCCAAGTTCATTCAGTGAAGTAAAAATACGAGATAGTCCTCTCCCGGATTTAATTCAGTTTGTGATGTTGTGGTAGTCTCGTTCAATGTCTAGATTTAGGTTACCTGTTCAATGGACATTTACTCCCTTGGGTGAGGATTCATTGCGTTTGTAAACAGAATCTTGACATACTGTCATTCCAGAGAACAAGACTCGACTGACACCAAGTATACGACCAAGGAAATGCCTATTACACAAATGATAGCATACTGGTCATGTTATTGAACTAGAAATCCAAATATATTTCCTAATGATTAAGCAGACCTGACAAATTCAAAGTTAAAAATCACACAACACCAGGTTATAGTTCAACAGGTTTAATTGGAAGCACACTAGCTTTCGGAGCGTCGCTCCGAAAGCTAGTGCTTCCAATTAAATCTTTTGAACTATAACCTGGCGTTGTGTGATTTTTAACTTTGTACACCCCAGTCCGACACCGGCATCTCCAAATCATGAAAACTTCAAAACAGCTAGGAGGTTTCAATTCAGTTAATTAACTAACTCTGGCAATGATAACAAGCAGGGTGTCAGTAATGGTGACAATGAAACTGCTGGACTCATATAAAAACCCCACTGGCTCATTCATGTCCCCTTGAGAAGGAAATCTGCCATCCTGATAGCGTCAAGTCTATATGCGACATTACACCCACAGCAACATAGTTGATTCTTAACTGTACTGAAAACAACAAAGTTTGGAGATCACAATGGCTCAGGCAACATTTATGGAAAGAAAGCAAGCCAACATTTCACGTTTAAATGACTCTTCATCAGGGAGTCCTTTAGATTCGAAATGTTAGCTTGGTCTCTCTCCATGGATGCTGCCTGACCCCTTGTGATCTCCAGGATGTTTTGTTTCCAATCATTTGCTCCTGACTCTTAACTGTACCATGAATTGTTCTAGTTGTGCTAACAATTACCATAAGTCACAGGATTCACAGCTCACCAACACCTCCTCAGAATAAGAGAGTTGGGCAAAAGTGCTAACCTTGCTAGTGATGTCCACATCCGTCAAATGAAACAAAAGGAAAAGTACAGAGAACAAATGTTATTAACTACAGGGGAATTATTTACCATCAAGGAGATGCCCTGAATAAATGATGAAAGGCTTAAAAAAAATCTGCCCTTATTTTGCAACTTGAAATAAAACCACAGGAAGTGCTGAAGAAACAGAGCAGGTCTGGTTGCATCTGTGGAGAGAGAGTGAGAAAGAGACAGAGACAGAGTTAACATTTCAAGTTTAATATGACTCTTCTTCAGAAGTAATCATAATCAAACTTGAAATGTTAATTCTGTTTCCTTCTCCACAAATATTGCCAGATCTATTGAGTTTCACCAGCACATTATGTTTTTTGTTTGATTACAGATTTCCAGTACCTGCAATATTTTATATTCAGACTTGGCTGTGCCACTTTCAGTGTCACTCTAAATTTCACATGTTCTCTGATAGCTCAGTGACTGAACAAGATAAAGTCAGAAGAGAATCCATATGATGCCCTCCCTCCATCCCAAGTATTTGAGATAGGCACTGACAGCAGGAAAGGCAAAAGAAAACCTTTCATTAGTAATGATCATTCACAAACTCTGGATGTTGAAAGGAACTTTCGAGTTGAAGTATTTTGAAGTGTGGTCACTGCTTTAACATATTCAACACAGTAACCAACTTGCACGTGGCAAGTTTGCACAAATAACAGTGAGGTACATGACCAGATAACTTGTTTTTGTTGGGACAACATCAAGAAAAAACTGTTTTTCTTCAAGGTGTTACCATCTTTAACATTGAGCTAACAGGGAAAAAAATGATCTCAGTTGAAAATCAGATTCTCCAACTGTCCAACCATGTTATCTAGAGTGTTAACTAGATTTATGGTCCTCATGTTCCAGAATTAGAATTTGAACCAAAACTTTTGAATTCAGATATAAGGATCAGCTAAAACTGGCTAGTCATACTTTTAGATAGAAGACTTGCATTTCCATGCTTTAATAACAGACAAATATGAAGTATTATTTTCCATTTTTTTAAGATCTCACCATGGCAGAGTTACTGTGCTACCATCCCCATAGTTTCAGTTCAGAAACAGGATTGATTCATGGGTGAGCTGCTGGAGGACTAGATGGTGGCTAATGCTGTGCCTTTATTAAGAAAGGCTGTAAGGAGAAGCCTGGGAAGTAGAGACCTGTGAGCAGTAAGTTGTTGGAGGTGATTTTGAAAGATAGGATTTACATGCATTTGGAAAGGCGAGGACTGATTAATGATAGTCAACATGGCTTTGTGAAGGTGAAATTATGTCTCACAAACTTGATTGAGTTTTTTGAGGAAGTAACCAAAAAGGTGGATGAGAGCAGAGCAATAGATGTCGTTTACATGGGTGTTAGTAAAGCCATTGAGAAGGCTCCACATGGTGGACTATTTAGTAAAATTAGATGGGATTTCAGGGAGAACTTTCCAATTGGATTAAAAAAATTGGCTTGACAGTAGAAGACACTGGGTGGTGGTTAAGGGTTGTTTCTTTCAGACTAGAGGCCTAAGACCAGGGATCAGTACTGAGTCCATTTAGACTCTCATTTAGATAAACAAAAGCGATGAAAATTTAGAAGGCATGGGTAGTAAGCTTGTGGATGATACCAAAATGAGTGGTATTGTGAACAGTGAAGAAGGCTGTCTCTGGTACAAAGTGACCTTGATCAATTGGCTTAATGGGCTGAGAAGTGGCAGATGGAGTTTAACTTGGATAAATGTGAAGTATTGCATTTTTGTAAAATAAACAAGGGCAAACTATATAATTACAGTTAGCACCCTGCATAGAGTTGTAAAACAGAGAGACGTAAGGGTTCAGGTTCATAATTCTTTGAAATTTGCATCACATGTAGACAGGGTAGTTAAGAAGGTGTTTAGCATGCTTGCCTTCATTCCTCAGACTTTTGAGTTCAGGAGTTTGGATGTCATCTTGAGGTTGCAGAGGACATTGGTGAGGCCTCTTCTAGAGTACTGTGTACAGTTCTGGTCACCATGTTATAGGAAGAATATTATTAAATTGGAGAGGATTCAGAAAAGATTTACCAGGATGTTGCTGGAAATGGAATGTTTGAGTTATAAAGATGCGATGGGACATTTTTCACTGGTGCTCAGGGGGTTATAGACTGACCTTATAGAGATTCATAAAATCATGAGGGGCATAGATAAGATAAATAGCAAGGGTCTTTTCCTTAGGGTGAGGGATTTCAAGATAGTGGGCATTTTTTAGGGTAAGAGGAGAGAGATTTAATAAGGACATGAGGGCCTTTTTTTTCCACAGAGTGATTCAGATATGGAATGAACGGAGGAAGTGGTGGATGCAGGTACAGTCACAACATTTTCTACCCCTCAGTTCTTTTCAATACCTTTCCACTACTGTCCTGAGATGATCTTCATGTAACAACTAATGTCATTATTTCCATCCAGCCATTCAAAATCATTAGTGGTCACTCACAAGATAACTTCAAATAAAGACCTCACTGAGATCAATTACATTGAAAATGATTGCTTATTGCTTTTCCAGGAACAAAGAATAAACTAACTGGAATTATTTGATTAGTTCATGCAGGGACCTAACTCCATCTTTCAAGACAATGTGTTGACCCCTAAAATTATTTAGCAAACCAGAACAGTGACTTTAATAGCTCTTTGCTAGCATGATAAATATGTTCAGATTCTTTAAAGATTCTATCCTTGTAATTTCAAATGGATTTGCAGTATGATACAAGGACAGAATGGTTTTCTACTTTGCCACTCGTGAATATCAAAGATTATTCATTTTCTCGAATAATAACAGGTCAAGTACTTTAAAGAAAATCCATGCAAACTGGACAAGATTGCACTCATAATAGAAGATATTGCATTTTCATTTCTATTTTCCACTACATCCTTAAATTATCAAGTGTCTTGTTGACTCTTATCTGTGGGATTGTAAGAAATAGGTTAATACCTCCGTTTGAGTGGAAAGCAGAGAAATGTTGAACTCTTTGGTGCATTGACCAATATCATAAACAAAGCTTTCCAGCCTCATCGGGTAATAACATCATAAAGAATGAAGAACCTTTCTGTTATTCCACAATTACATACAAGGAATCTTCCTGCCAGCTTTATGTCAGTTACACATCGTAACAAGAACTTTTTTTGTTTTTCTTCTCATAAATCTAACTGCTCTACGAAAGCAATTATCTGAACATAAATATATACAGTAATGGATATAGCAAAACTAAAGCCAAACTCTCTTTGACTGTCATTTTAATTTTGCTCAACTCAGATGATCAGGATCAGCCCACTTAAATTGAAGAGTCATTAAGATCCAACAACCTTTATGTACAGTGACAAAAACTTAGAGAGCTGTAGAGTATAGTCTAGGAAAAGATTGTGATGTCTGGAGGCAGTGCTGCATCAGTGATATGAGCTTGATTGGTTTGTAAGCCCTCTGGTGAAATCAGATAACCAAGGAAGTGCTGCTTGTTCCGTCTGACTGACATTCAAAGATATAAATTGAACTCAACAGCATTAATGCAAGCCATTCAACACTCACGCTTTTTTCACATTCAGCTGATGTTCAGCTGCAGACAGTTACATTGTGCAGGCAACACAATAAACCTTGTAACCCCTGTAATGTCATCAATTCTGAAATACTTTTGGTGCTGAACTTGGACTGCAGGGCGTTTGGTGGAATCAAAGCAATCCTCTCTGAGTAATGAGAGAAGTTAGATTTCTCCTCTCTTCATGGAGTACAACTCAGTGGTGACTAATATTGACCCTTGCTCTGGTATTGATGAATTATCCGGTTGGTCACAATCTCATTGCTTCCAACATCACTTCTTGTCAATTACCGTGGAGCCTCGACTTAGGTTCATTTGCTTAAATTGCAATGATCTTATATTTTGCTCCACCTGAATCTTTTGTAAACTGATCTTGACACAATCAAATTCAGCTCCACTGATTATCACTTGCTAAATTCTGTCTTATATTACAGATTGAAGCATGGTGCAAGCTGAAATATTGGGGGAGCTGGAGATAGTGAGAGGAATTGCCAGAGGATGCAGCAGGAAGTAGATAGGCTGAAGACTTGGACAGAGAAATGTGAGGTGATGTATTTTGGAAGATCTAATGCAGGATGGAAGCATGCAGTAAATGGCACAACCCTTCATTGTATCAACATACAGAGGGATCTAGACATACAGGTCCACAGTTCCCTGAAAGTAACAACATAAGTGAATACGGTGGTCAGGAAGGAATATGGCATTTATCCTTAATTAGACAAAGTATAGAGAATAAAATTAGCAATTAAAGTTGCAACTTTAGTGAGACCGCATTTGGAATATTACATGCAGTTCAGGTGACTACACAAGGACGTGGAGACTTTGGACATGATGCAGAAACAGTTTACCTGGTTTGGAAGGTATTAACAATGAGGAGAAATTGAACAATGTTGGTGTGTTTTCACTTGAATGTTGAAGGATGAGGGACAACCTGATAGAACTTTACAGAATTTTGAGAGGCATGGATGGAATGGATGGTCAGAGTCATTTTCACAGAGTAGAAATGTCAATTACTGGGGGACGTAGGTTTTAAAGGGAAAAGGGGGCAGGTTTAAAGGAGATGTGAAGGGCAAGTTTTATTACACAATGAGGGTGGTTAAATGTCTGTTTTGCTCTGTCAGAGGAGGTGCTGGAGGTGGCTAGAACAATGTTTAAGAGACAACTTGACAGATATATGAAATGGCAGGCAATACAGGGATATGAACTGTGTACAGGCAAAAGTTTTTTTTTATTTTAGAAAGGCATCATGTAGCAGCCCAGTCTTGTTAGGCCAAAAGGCCTGTTCCTCTGCTGTACAATGTTTTGTTGTGAATGCATAGCCTGAAGCAATTCCATTTCAGAATCAACCATTGAGTCGCTGAATGTAACATTCATATATCGAGGAGGTGTATCAGAAATCATTGAGTGTGATGTTGGCCCAGCTATTCAGTTAGGGAGATAACATTGCAGCAGTGAAGACAGGATTTCCATGTCAGGTCGATGTGGAAGTCTTGATGCAGCAGAATCTGTTGGAATTTCCTGGGGAATATAAACTTCTGATTGGCAAGTAATCAATGTCTGGAACCGTTCAAAAAATCTGAATCAGAGAGTTCTCACTTTCATTATTTTAACAGCTAGCCAGGAACAGATAGAGAATTTAATATCTGCTCTAATGCCTAGGTAACATCAAATTGACAATAGTCTATAGAGACACCCAAGATGGCCGAGAGACACAACCACCAACCCCCTCCTCAACCTGAAACTCCCGAGATCCCAAAACTACACGCCTTTGTTAATCCTTAGAAGAGTAGAAAGGCAGTAGGAGTATACTTTAGAGGGAAACGAGGAGGGCAAAAAGGCGACATGAGATAATAAGGAGAATCCAAAGGGTTTTTACAAATACATTAAGGACAAAAGTGTAGCTAGAGAGAGAATAGGGGTCCTCAAAGATCAGCAAGGCAGCCTTTGTGTGGAGCCACAGAAAATGGGGGAGATACTAAATGAGTACTTTGCATCAGTGTTTACTGTGCAAAAGAATATGGAAGATATAGAATGTAGGGAAATAGATGGTGACGCCTTGAAAAATGTCAATAGACAATAGACAATAGAAAATAGGTGAGGAGTAGTCCATCTGCCCTTCGAGCCTGCACCACCATTCAATATGATCATGGCTGATCATCCTTAATCAGTATCCTATTCCTGCCTTATCTCCATAACCCTTGATTCCACTATCCTTGAGAGCTCTATCCAACTCTTTCTTAAATGAATCCAGAGACTGGGCTTCCACTGCCCTCTGGGGCAGAGCATTCCACACAGCAACCACTCTCTGGGTGAAGAAGTTTCTCCTCATCTCTGTCCTAAATGGTCTACCCTGTTTTTTTAAGCTGTGTCCTCTGGTTCGGCACTCACCCATCAGCGGAAACATGTTTCTTGCCTCCAGAGTGTCCAATCCTTTAATAATCTTATATGTCTCAATCATATCCCCTCTCAATCTTCTAAACTCAAGGGTATACAAGCCCACTCGCTCCAGTCTTTCAGTATAAGGTAGTCCCGCCATTCCAGGAATTGACCTCATGAACCTACGCTGCACTCCCTCAATAGCCAGAATGTCTTTCCTCAAATTTGGAGACCAGAACTGCACACAATACTCCAGGTGTGGTCTCACCAGGGCCCTGTACAGCTGCAGAAGAACCTCTTTGCTTCTATACTCAATCCCTCTTGTTATGAAGGCCAGCATGCTATTAGCCTTCTTCACTACCTGCTGTACCTACATGCTTACCTTCATTGACTGGTGTACAAGAACACTCAGATCTCTCTGTACTGCCACTTTACCTAAATTGATTCCATTTAGGTAGTAATCTGCCTTCCTGTTCTTGCCACCAAAGTGGATAACCATATATTTATCCACACTAAACTGAATCTGCCATGCATCTGACCACTCACCTAACCTGTCCAAGTCACCCTGTAATCTCCTGACATCCTTCTCACATTTCACTCTGCCACCCAGCTTAGTATCATCAGCAAATTTGCTAATGTTATTACTAATACCATCTTCTATATCATTAATATATATTGTAAAAAGCTGCGGTCCCAGCACTGATCCCTGCGGTACCCACTGGTCATTGCCTGCCATTTCAAAATGGAGCTATTTATCACTACTCTTTGTTTCCTGTCAGCCAACCAACTTTCAATCCAAGTTAGTACTTTGCCCCCAGTACCATGCGCCCTAATTTTGCTCACTAACCTCCTATATGGGACTTTATCAAAGGCTTTCTGAAAGTCCAGGTACACTACATCTACTGGATCTCCCTCGTCCATCTTCAGAGTTACATCCTCAAAAAATTCCAGAAGATTGGTCAAGCATGATTTCCCCTTCATAGATCCATGCTGACTCTGACCTATCCTGTTACTACTATCCAGATGAGTTGTAATTTCATCCTTTATAATTGACTCCAGCATCTTTCCCACCACTGAGGTCAGCCTAACAGGTCTATAATTTCATTCTTTCTCTCTCCCAGCTTTCTTAAAAAGTGGTATAACATTAGCCACCCTCCAATCCACAGGAACTGATCCCAAATCTATCGAACTCTGGAAAATAATCACCAATGCATCCACGATTTCTCGAGCCACCTCCTTCAGTACCCTGGGATGTAGACCATCAGGCCCCGGGGACTTATCAACCTTCAGATCTAACAGTCTCTCCAACACCAATTCCTGGCCAAATATAAATTCCCTTCAGTTCAGGTCCTTCAGCCACTGTTCCCTCTGAGAGATTGCTTGTGTCTTCCCCAGTGAACACAGATCTGAAGTATCAATTCAATTCTTCTGCCATTTCTTTGTTCCCCGTAATATATTCCCCTGTTTCCGTCTTCAAGGGCCCAATTTTAGTCTTAACCATTTTTTTACCTTTCACATACCTAAAAAAGCTTTTACTGTCCTCCTTTATGTTTTTGGCCAGTTTACCTTCGAACCTCATTTTTTCTCTGCGTATTTCCTTCTGGGTAATCCTCTGTTGTTTTTTAAAAGCTTCCCAGTACTCCATTTTCCCACTTATCTTTGATATGTTATACATTTTCTCTTTTAACTTTTTTTGTTTCTTAACTTCCCTCGTCAGCCATAGCCACCCATGCCTCCTCCTCGTAGGATCTTTCTTCCTTTTTGGAATGAACTGATCCTGCATCTTCTGCATTATACCCAGAAATATCCTTCATTGTTCCACCACTGTCATCCCTGCTAAGGTATTGCACCATTGAACTTTGGCCTGCTCCTCCCTCAAAGCTCCATAGTTCCCTTTATTCAACTGAAATATTGTCACTTCCGATTGTACCCTCTCCCTCTCAAATTGCAGATTGAAGCTGATTGTATTATGGTCACTGCCTCCTAATGGCTCCTTCACTTCGAGGTCCCTGATCAATCCTGGTTCGTTGCACACTACCAGATCCAGAATTGCCTTCTCCCAGCTGTTCTAAGAATCCATTTCGGAGGCACTCCACAAGTCTCTTTCTAGAGGTCCAATACCATCCTGATTCTCCCAGTCTACCTGCATGTTTAAATCCCCCATAACAACTGTAGTAACATCTTTGCGACAGGCCAATTTCAGCTCCTGATTCATCCGACATCCAGACTACTGTTTGGGGGCTTGTAGATAACTCCCAAGAGGGTCTTTTTACCCTTAGAATTTCTCAGCTCTATCTACAGTGACTCTACATCCCGTGATTCTAGGTGCCCCCGAACAAGGCACTGAATATCATCCCTTACCAACAGGGCCACCCTACCCCCTTTGCCCATCAGTCTGTCCTTATGATAGCACGTGTAGCCTTGAATATTCATTTCCCAGGCCCTGTCTACTTGAAGCCACGTCTCAGTTATCCCCACAATATCGTATCTGCCAATTTCCAAAAGAGCCTCAAGCTCATCCATCTTATTTCTAATGCTTCGTGCATTCATGTACAGTATTTTTAATTTGTTACTGCCCTCACCCTTCCCATCAACTCCTATTTCACTCAACCTTACAGCAAGATCCCTTTTTGAGTTTTCTGCTTCATTGATATAGTTGTCTTTCTTGACTTCCCTTGTTCTAACTTTCCCTTCAATTTCCTTCTTAAACATCCAGTTTATACCCTCCCCCCCGCTACTTAGTTTCAACGTAGCTGTGCTGCAGTAGCAAACCTGCCTGCCAGAGTGCTGCTCCCCAACCTATTAAGGTGCAAACCGTCTCTCTTGTATAATTTATGCTTACCCCAAAACATACCCCAGTGATCCAAGAATTTAAATCCTTGCTTCCTGCACCAGTTCCCCAGCCACATGTTCAAGTCCATTATCTCCCTCTTTCTGGCCTCACCAGCCCAAGGAACTGGAAGCAAACCGGAGATAACCACCTTGGACGTCCTGCTTTTCAACCTTCTTCCTAGTTCTCCGAAGTCCCGCTGTAGTATGTTCCTCCTCTTCTTCCCGACATCATTTGTGCCGACATGTACCACCACCTCTGGCCCTTCACCTTCGTCCTTGAGGATTTCCTGCACTCTGTCTGTGATGTTTTTAGCCCTGGTATCAGGAAGACAACAAATCATCCTTAAGTCCCGCCTGCTGCCACAAAAACCCCGGTCAGTTTCTCTCACTATGGAGTCCCCTATTACCACGGTTCTGTGCGATGTCCGACTCTTCCGCTCTGTCTCCACACCAACGTTTGATTGACAGACCTGGCCGCCTTGTGGACTGGCAGTGTCATCTGTCTCTACTGTTTCCAAAAGATTCAACTTGTTCCTGACAGGTACTTCCCCCGAGGTCTCTTGCACCTGTCTCCTCTCTGCCTTCCTCATCGTCCACTCTCTTCCACTCTCTTCTGGTATGGTCGGTGTAATAACCTCACTGAAGGTCTTGTCCAGAAAGATCTCGTTCTCTTGGATGAGCCTGAGGTCCTCGAGTTCTTTCATCAGTGCTGCAATATGCTCTGTCAGTAGCTGAACGTGCACTCACTTTCCACACTTATACGAGCCAGACACACCAGAGTCGTTGACCTCCCACATCAAGCACGTAGCACAGTGAACCAGCTTGGCAGTCATGTCTTCACCCTCTTCAACTGTGGCATAATCACTTCACTCAACCTCCTTGTCAAAGACTCCTGAGCTAAAGCCTCACTCTTCGCTCCACAGGAACTTCCTTGGACCCTCTTTCTGGGGCAAGTCTGTGGACTTTTAATTTAGGTTAGAGGAGGAGGGTGGGAGGGAGGCCCTACTTTGTAGGACCTGGAGTCTCGAACACACCCACTCAAATATGGACACTCAAATGTCCAGATTACAGAGGAGGAAGTGCTGGATGTATTGAACCACATAAAGGTGGATGCATCCTCAGGATCTGATCAGGTGAACCCTAAAACTATTTAGGAAGCTAGAGAAGCGATTGCTGGGCCTCTTGCTGAGATATTTATATCATCGATAGTCACAGGCGAGGTGCTAGAAGACTGGAGGTTGGCTAACGTGGTGCCACTCATTAAGAAGGGAAATAAGGACAAGCCAGGAAACTATAGACATAGTTATAAAGATTTAATCTTTCATGGGGCAGCAACTAGTAACAGTATATATTGATAAATATTGGGCTGAAATTTTCCCACTTGTGTTTTAAGTGTTCTATCAAATGAGATTCATGTCACGATCCAGCATGGCTCACTGTGATTTTTCTCACATAAACCTCTACTCTTCACACCTTGGAATATGCATCGAGGTGTGCTCCCCATCATATCCTGTGACAGGCGAGGTACTTCACACTGCTGGGATCTCCTGGCATTCGAGCTATTGATGTAGCTGTATGTACAGCCTAGGTGTACATCACTGTAATTCTGGATCAGTGGTGCTGGAAGAGCACAGCAATTCAGGCAGCATCCGACGAGCAGTAAAATCGACGTTTCGGGCAAAAGGATTCCTGATGAAGGGCTTTTGCCCGAAACGTCGATTTTGCTGCTCGTCGGCTGCTGCCTGAATTGCTGTGCTCTTCCAGCACCACTGATCCAGAATCTGGTTTCCAGCATCTTCAGTCATTGTTTTTACCTCGTACATCACTGTAAGCCAGGAGTTCATTCAATGATGCTCCGTTTTCATTGGCAAGGATATGGCGTGGAGAGAGAATCTGATTTGCTGACACAGTGCTGGAGATGTTGGAGGTTTGGGATGGCTGGAGAGGAAGGGAGTACTTCATTCCTGTAGACAGCTAGAGGAGATGATGCTGCCAGTCACAGTCAGCCTGGACCAAGACAGTGGCCTGGGTCAGTGGTATGTCCCAGTTACAATGTAATGCACAGTAGTCTAGGAAAGAGCTGAACTATATTCTGAAAGGATACATTTCACCAGCTTCTCTATGCTGCCTCAAACTCACAGGACCATAGTCTAACTTTCCACTGCACATAGCTCTCACCAAGTCTCAGTTACTATAATTCTCGTTGATGCATGCATCATGGCCACTCATAGCTCCCAAATCCTGTCAAACTACTAATCCTTCCTATTCTCTGTGTTTCTTACTCACTCAATGGGAACACATCACCATTTCTCTTGCCCCGTGTTGCCATTAACTGCTAGCCCATCCACTTCCATTTCATTCAATTTGTCCCTTTGCCCCACATGGTGATTGAGACTGGACGGATGATGGAATCTGGAGGGGCATTGTGGTGGCAGACATAAGAGGAGTAAATACTTCAGCTGCTGAAGAGCTGCTCATGTGGAGAACACAGCGACTCCCCTGGCCCAATGCAGCGAGCTTCATTGCGCTGTGCTGTACTGCTCTCCCACTGCCACCCATCCGATGTTTTTCTTAATCTGCACCTGTCACAACAAGTTCCATCTGTTATTTTATGCTGGCAGAAATGGCACACAGGAAAGTTCTCCCAGGAAGTAGCAATATCAGGGACCATCAGCTTCACCTCCGCATCTGAGAAGGAAGCTCAGAGGATGCATTAGCAAGGCTTTCACATGCACCCTCTGTCTGCTCAGGGACTTTCACCTCAATGGTTTCCCTTTCCAGATTAGATGTGGGGTTGCAATCTGGTGAACATATCAGTCACATGTCACCACAGCTGGCTGAGGAAGAAACTGCCCAGGTTTCTGAAAGTCAGAGGTTTGTCAGGCACCTACTCAGGTTCGGGCAAAAGACAATCCAGTAGTCTGTGCCTGTAACCACTGAGGAAAATTGCAAAGACGGGCACAGGAATGGCAGGCAGATTTCTCAGACACAGTCAGAAATTTGGATCAAGGAATGGAGGAGTGATTCGGCATTGTCATTGGACCGTGCTGGCTTCTTACATGCGTGTGTCTGGCTGCCTCCATGGAGAGATTGGTAACCACAATAGACACTTAGGTTCAGTGGATTCTGTGTTGGCTGAGTAGCCAGGTGGACTGCAGTCAATTTCTGCAGCGAGAGGTACTCCGCACAAATGGCAAGGAGAGTGGGGAATTAATGACCTTGACCCCACTGCAAGTGCCCTGTCTTCTTATGAATACACAGTGATACCCGGGTACACCTACTTCACGGCAGGACCCTGTCAGTTAACGTGTGTCCTTTAGGCTCAGTTACTCCTGATGGAATCAACCAGTTCTTCGAGGCTAGCAAAGCCAACTGCAGAGCGGTCTCCCTTCAGGTCTGCTATAGAGGTCCACAAGACCATAGGATGGTGCAACATAGGAAAAGAGGCAGGCCATTCACCACATTAAGTTTCATCTTCCATTCAGTGGAATTATGGCTAACCTGATAAGCCTCAACTCCACTTCCCTGCCTTTTCCCCAGAACCCCTGATTCTTACCAATTAAAAATCTGTCTGTCTCAGATAAGAACATCTGATATAGTCAGGACTGTTCTTTGAGGTAGTGTGAGAAAGGAAAAGAAATCACTTACTGATATCACAGACAACTTAGATAACACATGACATTAAATATTCCTGTAAACATTTTGTAAACATATATGCATTTGGACTCTTAAAATGTCTGCTATAATGTTGTTGTTGCTGTCAGACCTGGTTAAGTTGCACCCATGCGAGAGATGAATAACTTTCTCAGACATCTAAAGGATGAAAGAAATTATAATTCCAGCAGCCAAGCATTGTTCATCTTTCACACACAATCAGCTGCTTGACTGCAGATAGCCTCAGACATCAGGAATCTTTGGAGCATGATGTTGATAATTGTAGCCAAGGCATTGCACTTTAATGTGAACGGTACTGAATCAAAACACAATGTGCAGGGACTTGGTTAGGACCTGACCTCAATCTTCCATACAAAGTGGCTGCCACCACAAGCTGCTTGTAAATACGTTTGATTGTGAATCTGCTAGGGGCAATTGTATACATCAAGAAGCAAGCAATTCTGTAATGAAATTCCTTGGGCATCCGATTACAATTCATAAGTGTCCCAGAGCTCCAAAGTGGTCCATAAGGACTGAAATTGTGTGAGAGTTTGACTGAGACCAAACATGATGATGTGGTGAACCTGGTGGTTTGCTGATTCCAATTCGCATGGATGAAGGGTGGAGGAGCAGGTCTTCCATGAAGCATGCAGAGAAATCCTGGTGAAGAATAAGTTGGATGCAGATCTGAACAAGCAATCAGTGAGCTTTATTCACCAGAAACTTGTTCTGACTTTCATGTAGAGTATAGATGCCACCTAGTTCATTGTGGATGGTGGGAGGAATTGGCTGTTGGGCTGATAATAAAGTACAATTGTATGAAAATAAGGCAGTTACTGCTTAATATTGGGATTCCAAATTCACCATTTAAACCTTGAGATGTAAGTCAGAAATTTTCTTTCTGACATTGAGCTTTCATTTTTTTATAATGTCTCGGTGTATTTTCCTAGCTTTCTCACCATTATCCAGGATGATCCAGACAGGGGAAACTTCTGCCCTTTGTTACTGATACCCTGAGGAGGACCAAATGTTAGATTTTACTTCTTCAAGATGCTGCGCTGTTCTTCACCCAAGACTATATGATGTCACCATAGTGGGTGGCACTTACATGAAACTATATAACATTTCAACTCTTATACAGCTGAAAAGAACCATTCACTCATCACCAATTTTATTTTGACTGACATTGGCTTCTGGCAAACAAGATGTTACCTTTGAAATTCTTATTCCCGTTTTCAAACATTTCCTCACCTCTCTCTACCTCTGTAATCTCTTCCAGTTGCATAACTCTCTGGTTTATCTGCACTGGTCTAATACTGAAACTTTGAGCCTCTCTAATTTTAATTGCTCCCCCCATTGGTGATTGCCTTAAGCAGCAATGGTTCTTATTCCAAGAATGCACTGACTAAACCTCACTGACTCTAGCTTTCTTTTCTGCATTGGCGTATTTTAAAACCAAAGTCTCTGAACAAATTTTTATTCAACCAGTCTTTACTTGGCTCAGTGTCAAATTGTAAGACTGGTGAAGCATGAGCAACATTAAAAACATGAGTTGATGTTAGAACCAAAATCTTGAGTGTTGTGCCACCCTGACAGGCAATGAGCTCCAGATTCCCATCATCCAAGTGAAAAAGCTTTTCCTCACATCTCCTTTAAACTTTCTACCCCTTATCTTAAACCTATGCCCCTGGTCATGGATCCCTCCGTCAAGAGGAACAGCTTCTTCCTGCATCCCTTATCTATGCCCTTTAAAGTTTCATATGTAGCAAAAACACAGATAGATTGCTAATTTGACCAAATAGCAAGAGATGCTGAGAAGATTGGCCAAGTTAAACTCTGAAATCACAAAACCCACATGCCAGAAACACTGCAAACACAGCTGCCAGATGTGAATGAAATTGGCATAATGTAAAAGGCAACAGTTATTTTGGACAGACACACCCAACAACTTATTCACTAAACAAAAGCGAGCCCAGGCAGAAAGGCAACAGTTCCTGCTGTACAAAGAAACTTACAGTAGAATGCCATCTAAATGATTGACTCTTGTTTCAAACTACTAAATGTACCTCCCTAATTGACCAGAACATTAGGGCGGCATGGTGTCTCAGTGGTTAGCACTGCTGCCTCACAGCGCCAAGGACCCAGGTTTGATTCCAGCCTCGGGCGACTATGTGGAGTTTGCACATTCTCCCTGTTTCTGTGTGGGTTTGTTCCGGTTTCCTCCCACAATACAAAGATGTGCAAGTCAGGTGAATTGGCCATCTAATTTGCCCATTGTGTTAGGTGTATTAGTAAATATAGGCTAGGGGAATGGGTTTGGTTGGGTTACTCTTCGGAGGGTCTGTGTGGACTTGTTGGGCTGAAAGGCCTATTTCCGTACTGTAGGGAATCAAATCTAATCTAACAATAGAAAGTTCCAGAAAACCATCTAAAAGGTGGCTCACCTGCAGACATCTCTCTAGGAATCTCTGGAATCGTCTGAGGCCTTCTGAAGAAACCAGTGTAGCAAGAGGTAGAGATCAGCTGAACATCTAGAGAGAGAAAGGAAGAAAGCAGCTCCACAGAGCCAGAGAGAGAGTGACTGCATACAAGAGACTTGGGAGGTATTGTAACCTTAAGGGACCAAATAGGATCTGGGATACTATATTTAGTATTAAAGATGATTGTAATTTTGTTCCTAATGAAGTGGGAATGCTTTGCTTTGGTACCGGTTTGTGTTCATATTGATTTGCCCGCTTCAGTATGTGGACCACCTCGGCACATTAATTCATAACATTCTGGTCGGAGTTGTCTAAAGAGGAACCAGGCAACATATATATCTCAGTCAAGATTTACAATGATGTTGCCAGGGTTGGAGGGCTGAATAGTCTGGGGGGCTGTTTTCCCTGGAGCATTCAAGGCTTATGGATGTTTATAAAATCATGGATAGGGTCAATAGGTAAGGTCTTTTCCCTGGGGATGGGTGCATCCAGAGCTGGAGGGCATAGGTTTAGAGTGAGAAGAGAAAAATTTAAAAGGGACCTAAAGGGCAACTTTTTCACGTAGAGGGTGGTGTGTGTATGGAATAAGCTGCCAAGGAAGTGGTGGGGACTGGTACAATCACAACATTTAAAAGGCATCTGAATGGGTATATGAATAGGAGGGATTTACAAAGATATGGGTCAAATGCTTGCAAACGTGACTAGATTAATTCAGGATATCTGGTCAGTATGGATGAGTTGGACCGAAGGGTCTGTTTCCTTCCTGTACATCTCTAAGACGCTATGACTGCTCTCTAGCTCCTCATGGTCTAAGGAAGACAACCACAGTGTGTCCAATCTCTCTTCATAAATGAAACTCTCCATCTGAAGAAATATCCAGGTAAATCTCACATGCATCCTCTCCATTGTAATCACATCTTGAAGCAGGTTTCTTTTCTGAGAGAAATGGCAGTAGGTTGTGCAGAATGACTAGCCTTTCCTAAATAAAACATAACTGAACCTGTCATTCACCGTCATCATCTCACTCCAGCTCCCATTCTTGTGACCCAAGTAGTTCTTTCAAGATCATCATAAAACAATCAAATAACTCACAAATGGGCTGTGCATGTTTCTTTCAAATGATACTATTCCGACAGTGAATATCCTGTCCCACATGATCAACAAGGCCCTCCAACAGATCTCCTCCACTTCCGGCACCTCCGCCCTTGAATCCCATCTCCTCCATCCGTAAAATGGATAGAACCCCCGGTCCACACCTTTGACCCCACTAATCTCTGAATACAGTGCATTATCCTCTGCCATTTCTGTCACCTACGGTCAGACCCCGCCATCAAAGGTATATTTCCCTCCCCACCTCTACCTGTGTTCTGCAAAGACTATTCCCTCCACGAGTCCCTCATTAGGTCCATGCCCCCTACCAGACCACCCTCCACACAGCCGGCACCTTCCCTTGTCTTCGCAAGAGGTGTAAAACCTCAGCCCACATCTCCCCACTCACATCCATCCATGGCCCTAAAGGACCATTTCAAATCTGGTGGAGCTTTTCTTGCACATCCATCCACTTCATCTACTATGTCCATTGCTCTTGATGTGGTCTCCTCTACATAGGGGAGACAGAACACCAACTTGTGGAGTGGTTCAGGGAACATTTCTGGGACACACGTACCAAACAGCCCCACCGCCCTGTCGCGAACCACTTCAGCTACCCCTCCCACTCCCGAAAGGACATGCAAACCCTGGGCCTCGTCCACCGCCAAATCAAACCCACCCACCAACTGGAGGAAGAATGCCTCATCTTCCACCTTGGTACACTACAATCACATAGCATCAACATTGACTTTACCAGTTTTCAAATCTTGCCTCCCCCACCTCATCCCAGAACCAACCTTCCAGCTTGGCACCGCCTTCTTGTCCTGTCTGACCTGTCTATCTTCCTCCCCACTTATCTGCTCCATCCTCCCCACCAACCTGTCACATTTACCCCTCTACCTGCATCCACCAACTTCCCAGCTATCTTGCCCCCTGCCCCATCCCCAAACCCACCCTCCTATTTATCTCTCAGCCCCCTTCCCCAACTCCTCCACATTCCTGATGAAGGTCTTTTGCCTGAAATGTCAATTCTCCTGCTCCTCGCATGCTGCCTGACTGGCTGTGCTTTTCCAATGACACTTTTCAACTCTGATCCTCCAGCATCTGCAGTCCTCACTTTCTCCTATTTAGTGCTGTATGACTCTGCTGTACATAAGGGTATTTTGTAATGTTCAGCTCAGCTTTCAAAAAATACAGGAAAGATTACACTCTGATTCTGATTGTGATAGTTTTCCTTTGTCTGGAAAAAGTTCATTTCTGGAACACACTACAGGTACAAATTTTAGATGTGAAATACCTTGTCAACAGCGAACCTCTGAGTTGGATGGAACAGTTCTCTTAGATGCTACGAGTCTGAAACAGGTACTTTAGTTGAGTGTAAAGGATGAACTGCCAAGAACTAACTTGTAGCAACATATCTCTGCTGCTTGAAGTAATAGAGGCATCGAGCACAAGAGCAATGCCATAGGAACTTTCAAATAAATGAGGAGTAGAAGTAGGTTCTTGAGCCCATCAAACCTGCTCTGCCACTTCATATATATTGTTGATCTAATTGTAACCTTAACTTCACATATGCCTTAATATCCTCTCACCCGCAAGAATCCAATTATTTCTGCCTTAAAGATATTCAATGATTCTGGTAAACCATCTTTTGAGGAAGAGAGTTTCAAAGACACATGAGTCTCAGACAGAATCCATAGAATCCCTACACTGTGGAAATAGGACAGTCAGCCCAACAAGTCCACACTGACCCTCCAAAGAGACACAGACCTATCCCCTTAACCTATTTTCCATAGCCAACACATCTAACCTACACATCCTTGGACACTACAGCATAGCCAATCCTCCTAACTTGGCTTGTGGGAGTAAACCAGAGCTACCCCTCATTTTAAATAGTGACTTCAGTTTAAGATTCTCCCAAAAGAAAAAGACATGCTCTTCTCATTGACCCTGTCAAGCCCTCTTCGGATCTGAGTTACATTGATCAAAATTACCTGTTACTTTTTAAAAATTCCAGCAGGTGCAAATCTTGCCTGTCCTGTTAGAAGTGTTTATTAAACTTATACAAGTCGCTAGTTCGGACCTTAGTTGGAGGATTGCGTTCAGTTCAGGGCTGCAAATGGTGTACAGGTTGTTCTGTTATAACTATGTTTCGTCAACATGATCTGGCTGTAACGCGATTGATGAATTAGGTCTGCTGTTTTCACAGCATGAACTGTTAAAATGTGCATTGGCTGTAACGCAATTACATCGCCTACACTTTAAGTGCCATTTCTAAAGCATGATATATTTATAATACAGAGTTGCAAAGACTGAATAGGCCCAGAAGGCATGAACTCAGAATAAGGGATGGCACGTTTAAGATGGAGAGAAGGTGACATTTCTTCTCTCTGAGGCTTATGAAACTGCGGAATTCTTTACAGCAGGGGTCCGATGAGTTTGGTCATTAAGACCGAGACAGATTTTTTATCAGTAAGGGAATCAAGAAGTATCGGAAAAGGCAGGAAAGAGGAATTGAGGGTCTATCAGATCAGCCATGACCTCATTGAATGGTGGAGCAGACTTGATGGGCTGAATGGTCTGCTCCTATGTTTTTGGTTTTATACTATAAACTGGTCCTTGGTAAGAAGCTCAAATTTGAGAGCGATCACAAACAGAAAAGGCTGAATGGCCTGCTGGGCTATAATTATTCTGTGCGTCTGGTAATTTTTAAAAATTCTTATTCTAAATTTTGCTTTTATAATAAATTGAGCCCACTACATTAGAACATAAAACATAAAGCATAGAAAAGTACAGCACAGTACAGGCCCTTCGGCCCACAATGTTGTGTCGAGGATTAATCCTAATCTAAAATAAAATAACTACACACTCCTCAATTCACTGTTGTCCACGTGCATGTCCAGCAATCCTTACATATCCCTAATGACTCTGCTTCCACCACCACCACCACTAGCAACACCTTCCATGCATTCACAACTCTCTGCATAAAGAATCTACCTCTGATGTCTTCTCTATACCTTCCTCCTAATATCTTAAAACTTTGACCCCTCGTGCCAGGCAATCCTGCCCTGGGTAAATGTCTCTGGCTATTGACTCTATCCATGCTTCCCATTACCTTGTATACCTCGATCAGGTCACCTCTCTTCCTCCTTCTTTCCAGAGAGAAAAGTCAGGGTTTAGTCAACCTCTCTTCATAAGACAAGCCTTCCAGTCCAGGCAGCATCCTGGTAAACCTTCTTTGCACCCTCTCCAAAGCCTCCGTATCTTTCCTATAGTAGGGCAATCAGAACTGGACACAATATTCCAAATGTGGTCTCACCAGGGCCTTGTAGAGCTGCAGCAAAACCTCACGGCTCTTAAACTCGATCCCCCTGTTAATGAAAGCCAAAACACCGTATGCTTTCTTAACGACCCTACCCACTTGGGTGGCAACTTTGAGGGATCTACACACTTGAGCACCAAGAACCTGCTGTTCCTCCACACTGCCAAGAATCTTGTCTTTAGTCCTATATTTAGCATTCAAATTCAACCTTCCAAAATGCATCACTTTGCATTTATCCAGGTTAAACTCCATCTGCCATTTCTCAGCCCAGCTCTGCATCCTGTCTATGTTGCACTGAAGCCTGCAACAGCCCACGATACTATCAACGGCACCTCCAACTTTTGTGTCATTGGCAAATTTACTAACCCACCCTCAACCTCCTCATCCAAGTCATTTATAAAAACTACAAAGAGCAGAGGCCCAAGAACAGAGCCCTGCAGGACCCCACTAATCACTGACCTCCAGGCAGAATACTTTCCATCTACAACTACTCTCTGCCTTCTGTCAGCCAGCCAATTCTGAATCCAGATAGGCAAATCTCCCTGTATGCAATACCTCCTGACTTTATGAATGAGCCTACCATGGGGAACCTTATCAAATGCCCTGTTGAAGTCTATATGCACCACATCCACTGCTCGACCTCCATCGACATGTCTCATCACTTCCTCAAAGAACTCAATAAAATTTGTGAGGCATGACCTGCTCCTCACAAAGCCATGCTGACTGCCTTTAATCATGCTATGCTTTTCCAAATAGTCATAAATCCTATCTCTCAGACTTCTTTCCAAAACCTTGTTGACCACAGATGTGCCTCTCTCTAATCCTCTGTGGTGAGTTAGGATACAAAGATCTTCACCAGCAGCTTAGCAACTTCTTTTCTCGCTTCCTGGAGCAACCTAGGCTAAATCTTGTCTGGCCCTGGGGACTTATCAATCTTAATGTATGTCAAAATTTCCAGCACATCAACTTCATCAATCTTGATCTGTTCAAGCCTGTATCCTAGCTCCTCAAAGTTCTCATTCACAACAAGGTCCTTTTCCTTAGTGAAAACCAAAGCAAAATACTCATTTAGGGCTTCCCCAATCTGCTCAGACTCCACGCACAAGTTCCTTACACTATCCCTGACTGGCCCTACTTTTTTCCTGATCATTCTCTTATTCCTCACGTATGAATAAAATGCCTTTGGGTTCTCCCTGATCCTTCTTGCCAAGCCTTTTTCGTGCCCACTCCTGGCTCTCCTCAGTCCATTTCTGAGCTCCTTTCTAGCAAGCCTGTAATCCTCTAAAGGTGTGCTAAATCCTTGCTTCCTCCACCTTACGTACGCTGCCTTCTTCCCTTTGACGAGAAGCTCCTCTGTTCTCGTCACCCAAGACTCCTTAATCTTACCCCTTCTTGCCTGTCTCAGAGGAAAAAATTTATGCATCAATCGCAAAAACTGTCTGTTGTGTCCTTTCTGTGGAACAATTGCTCCCAGTCTGTACTTCACAACTCCTGTCTGATAGCGTCATAATTTCCTTTTCCCCAATTAAATACCTTCCCTTGGTAAATGCTCCTTTCCCTCTCCAAGGCTATGGTAAACATGAGCTGAAAATGTGTTGCTGGAAAAGTGCAGCAGGTCAGGCAGCATCCAAGGAATAGGAGAATGAACGTTTCGGGCATAAGCCCTTCTTCAGGGCTTATGCCCGAAACGTCGATTCTCCTGTTCCTTGGATGCTGCCTGACCTGCTGCGTTTTTCCAGCAACACATTTTCAGCTCTGATCTCCAGCATCGGCAGTCCTCACTTTCTCCCATGGTAAACATGAGGCAGTTATGGTCACTGTCACCAAAGAGTTCTCCCACAGTGAGATCTGACACTTGTTCTGGCTCATTGCTGAGCACCAAATCCAAAATGGCCTCTTCCCTTGTCAGCCTGTCTACGTACTGAGTAAGGAAACCATCGTGAACACACCTGACAAAAACAGCTCCATCCAAACCATCTGCACTAAGGGGGTTCCAATCAATATTGGGAAAGTTGAAGTCACCCATAACAACAACCCTGCTACATCTGCATTTTTCCAAAATCTGCCAGCCTATGAGTTCTTCAATCTCCCTACTGCTATTAGGGGGTCTGTAGAAAATCCCCAATGAGGTGGCTGCTCCCTTGCTGTTCCTAACTTCCACCCATACTGACTCAGTAGACAAACCTTCCTCAACCACCTTTGTTTCTGTAGCTATGATGCACTCTCTGATTAGCAATGCTACATCCGCTCCTCTTTTTCCACCCTCCCTGTTATTTTTAAACATGCTAAACCCTGGAACATCTAGCAACCATTCCTACCCATGTGAAACCCACATCTCCATTATGGCCACAACATCATAGTCCCAAATATTGATCCATGCTCTAAGTTAATCACTCTTATTTCTGACACTCCTTACGTTAAAGTAGATACATTTTAACCGATCCCTTTGTTCCATCGCATGAATAACCTTCCCGATAGATTCACTACATCCTGTCACTTCCCCATATCTCACTACCCTCATTTTAGATATGGAGCTCTGGTTCCTACCCCCCTGCCAAACTAGTTTAAACCCTCCCAAACCACAGGAGCAAATCTCCCACCCAGGACATTTATGCCCCTCCATTTCAGGTGCCACCCGTCCTTCATGTACACATCCCACTTTCCTCAGAAGGCATCCCAATGGCCTGAAGCCCTCCCTCCTGCACCAGCTGCATAGCCACGTGTTAAACTGCATTCACTGACTGTTCCTCACCTCACTATCTCGTGGCACTGGTAGCAAACCTGAGATCACTACTCTACTCGTCCTGCTCTTCAGCTTCCAACCTAGCTCTGTGTAGTCACTTTTCAGATCCTCAATCCCTTTCCTGACTATAACATTGATGGCAATATGTACCATGATTTCTGGCTGCTCACCCTCTCCCTTCCAAATCCTGTAAACCCAATCAGCAACATCCCGATCCTGGCACAAGGGAAGCAACATACCTTCCGGGAGTCCCGTTCCTGACCACAAAATCTCCTGTCAATCCATCTAACTACTGAATCCCCTACCACTAGCGCTTTTCTATTCTCCCTCATTCCCTTCTAAGCCTCAGTGCCAGGCTCAGTGCCAGAGACGTATTACAATGATACTTCAGGTCTTCAGAAAGTAGACTCTGCATTTGTATTGTGGTGATGAGTTGTGAACAAAGAATTATGATATGTTATTCTGAATAGATTACATTTATAGAACAGCTCACAAGTCAGGATATCCCAAGATGCTTCATCGTTAATGAGCTAATGTTGAAATGCAATTATTGTTAAATTGCAGCATACTATAAACTCAGGACAAAACTGTAAACAAATACGTATCAGATTACATGACTATTCTAATAGCAGAAAGATAACATAAATTTGTAGTCATCTTTGAAAAAAAGTTAAGTCAATTTTCATTGTGTGGTTATGGATATACAGAAAATCTTGCTCAAATGAGAAGCATTCTCTTATATTTAATTTTTACTTAATATTTCAATTTGGTGGGAAACAGTGGTCTTGAATTTCACCATACCTTTCTGACAGCATGTTGTTCTACCTACACAAGGGATTTTAGCAGTAATTTGGAACAGGTATGGTGGCAGAGTGTTCAAAGGTCCAAAGAGATTTGGGATGAATTATTTTAATTGCTTGCAAGTTTGAACTAAATTGATTCAAATTTAGTCAAAACTGAACATGTGAAGAAATGCTGGTTCCATCATTTCTATCAATCACTGAGACTGCTCACCATGAAGTCATTGTTTCTGTTATCTCTGTGCTGGGAATTGCCAGCTCTGAGCTTGATGTCACCATAGGAGATCACATCAGAGATATGACATTTGATGAATCATAACCTTGAGCCTATGGTCCACCATTGCCTACCTTAGTACACTGAAGTATCAATAAGCTGTCATGAAACTGCCTATCAAACTGCTTTCCAGTGTGTTTTCAGTACCCTTTACGTGGACTGCTTCAAAAAAGCTCACAGAATGTCAGTGCAGGAGTGAATTAGCCGACATATTCTTGCATTATTTAGTTACCTATAGAGCATACCAGTGCTAAAAAGAAACAAAATTTTAAGTTTTAATGCCAGCATAAATAATAAAAATGCTTGTTTAAAGCTTATGGTTGAGCAAATTATGATTGTGTCAGCTGCTTCTACATTATTTGTTAAGGTAGTTAAACAAATTGCAAATTGCCCACGAGCATAAGAAAAGTATTCCGCACATAGAGTACTTTTTGTCAGAATGTGACCATCTTCATTGATTTTCATCATTTACTCAGTTGTAGGGAGTAAGTTCTTATAAAATTTATTCAGCCTTATGTCTCTATTATAAGATCAATTGTGATTTTGGGAAAATGTATTTGAGAAGATTTAAAGAGCAAAACCTGATTTCTGAAACTATGGAAAAGATAATATTTTCTTTCCTAATTAGGTACATGGATCCTTATAGTGTTACATTATACAAATGTAAGAAAGAACTTTGGGAATTAAATTATAGGGCAAGTCTGTACTGTAGAGTTCAGTTACAGTTTATGGTTATCAATAATCCATTCAAAACATAATAATTGGGAAATGAAATGTCAATAATGAAGGAATAATGTAATCTCAGGCCAGGTCAATTAACACCAGTTTATTATATGGACAATGTTAATTAGAGTCTATAATATGTTGCCAGTGTTTCTGTTCATTTCCTGCTTTCCTGATGCCGTGATTCTATCAGGAGTTTCAATCTCCACATCTCATGTGATTTAAGATTGTTTTGTAATGCTGTGGCATTAGTGGCTCAAAGTCGACTATAACAATCTAAACAAGTAAGACAAATGGATGGAAATGTTTCACAAAGCTATGCAAACCTCTACATGTTTATTACTTGCATTTTAATGATTCCCTAGGGCAGAGGGTGGAAACCAGAGCTACACATCTAGGGTGGCGGGGGTGGGGGTTAGTTGTAGATGGGGAAGTGACAGGATGTAGTGAATCTATCGGGAAGGTTATTCATGTGGTGGAACAAAGGGATCAGTTAAAGTCTGTCTGCTTTAATGCATTGGGGAAACTGAGCAAAGGCTATGACAACGGATGAATGGGCACCGCACAACAATCAACAGACAGGAGGGTTCCCTCCCAGTTGGGGAACACTTCAGTGGTCCAGGACAATCAGCCTCGGACCTTCGGGTGACCATCCTCCAAGGTGGACTTCGGGACAGGCAGCAGAGAAAAGTGGCCGCGCAGAGGCTGATAGCTAAGTTCAGTACCCATAGGGAGGGCCTCAACCGGGCCCTTGGGTTCATGTCACATTACAGGTGACCACCATTGCGCTATACACACACACAGATACTCCTACACACACACACTCTCACACACACACAGGCACTCCTATACCCACATACACACGGACACACTTACACACAGACGCGCACACAGACACCCACACACACTCTTACAGACACACACACTCCCACACTCACACATGCACCCCCCCTCACAAACTTAAGACACTCTGCACTCACTACACACACACATACACTTTCTCACACTCACAACCCCCAACCCAGACAGACATACACACACAAACAGACAAAGACCCACATGCACACATATATTTTGTGTGTTGAATTTGTACTTGCAGGGTTACATTGTACTTTGCTCAAAAACTGCATGTATTCATGTCGAACTCTGAGCTCAAAAACTGCATGAATTTATGTAAAACTCCATTATCTCACTTTTTGGATTGGAATCAATCTAAACATCATGGCATAGACAGAGAACACTGGGGGCCAACACCTTCAACATATTGTCTAGCTATCACCATTGTTAACAGCTAATCCGAGAATGCAACTTTTTTAAAAAAATGTTTTGTGATTTACATATGAAAGAAGTGAAACTATCACTGTATTCTAACAGATGAAAGACTTAACAGACAATCAATTTTTCAATGTATAATTTCAGTTACATCACACTGTAAATTTTTGCTATAAATTCGGTGTGTTAGGATTGAGCCCTCCACTATCACCTGATGAATGAACGTCGCTCCAAAAGCTAGTATGCTTCCAATTAAACCTGTTGGACTATAACCTGATGTTGTATGATTTTTAATTTTGCTTTAACGCAAGGAGTGTCAGAAATAAGAGTGACAAACTTAGAGCATGGATCAGTACTTAGGACTATGACACTGTGCCCATAACGGAGACGTGAGTTTCACAGGGGCAGAAATGGTTGCGAAATGTTCCAGGGTTTAGAACATTTAAAAAGAACAGAGAGGGTGGAAAAAGAGGAGGGGGGTGTAGCATTGTTAATCAGAGAGTGCATCACAGCCACAGAAACAAAGGTAGTTGTGAGAAGTTTGTCTACTGAGTCAGTATGGGTGGAAGTTAGGAACAGCAAAGGAGCAGCCACCTCACTGGGGGTTTTCTACAGACCCCCTAATAGCAGTAGGGAGATCCAAGAACTCATAGGTTAGCAGATTTTGGAAAAATGCAGATGTAGCAGGGTTGTTATGGGTATCTTCAACTTTCCCAATATTGATTGTTTAATGGTTTGGATGGAGCCATTTTTGTCAGGTGTGGTCACGTTGATTTACTTACTCAATATGTAGCCAGGCAGATGAGGGGAGAGGCCATTTTGGATTTTGTGCTCGGCAATGAGCCAGGACAAGTGTCAGATCTCACTGTGAGAGAACTCTTTGGTGACAGTGACCACAACTGCCTCACATTTACCATAGCCATGGTAAGGGAAAGGAGCAGTTACCATGGGAAAATATTTAATTGGGTAAAAGAAAATTATGACACTATCAGACAGGAGTTGGGAAATACAAACTGGGAGCAATTGCTCCACAGAAAGGGCACAACAGACATGTGGAAACTGTTCAAGGAGCAGTTGTTGCGAGTGATGCATTAGTTGTTCCTCTGAGACAGGCAAGAAGAGGTAAGATTACGGAGCCTTGGATGACAAATAGAGGAGCTTCTCATCAAAAGGAAGAAAACAGTTTATGTAAGGTGGAGGAAGCAAGGATCTAGCACAGATTTAAAGGATTACAGGCTTACAAGAAATGAACTCAGAAATAGACAGGGAAAATCCAGGAGGGGGCACGAAAAAGGCTTGGCAGGAAGGATTAGGGAGAACCCAAAGGCATTTTACGCATACGTGAGGAATAACAGAATGATCAGGAATAAGGTAGGGCTGGTCAGTGGTAGTGGTGGAAGCAGAATCATTAGGAACATTTAAGCGACTGCTGGACATGCAAATGGACAGCAGTGAATTGAGGGGAGCACAGGTTAGGTTTGGTATGCTTTCTTTTATTGGTCAGAGTATTGAGTGCAGGAGCTGGGAGGTCATGTTGCGTCTGTACAGGACATTGGTTAGGCCACTGTTGGAATATTGCGTGCAATTCTGGTCTCCTTCCTATCGGAAAGATGTTGTGAAACTTGAAAGGGTTCAGAAAAGATTTACAAGGATGTTGCCAGGGTTGGAGGATCTGAGCTACAGGCAGAGGCTGAACAGGCTGGGGCTGTTTTCCCTGGAGCTTCAGAGGCTGAGGGGTAACCTTATAGAGGTTTACAAAATTATGAGGGGCATAGATAAATAGACAAAGTCTTTTCCCTCGGGTCAGAGAGTCCAGAACTAGAGGGCATAGTTTTATGGTGAGAGGGGAAAGATATAAAAGAGACCTAAGGGGCAACTTTTTCATGCAGAGGGTTGTAAGCGTATGAATGAGCTGCCAGAGGATGTGGTGGAGGCTGGTACAATTGCAACATTTAAGAGGCATTTGTATGGGTATATGAATAGGAAGGGTTTAGAGGGATATGGGCCGGGTGCTGGCAGGTGAGACTAGATTGGGCTGGGATATCTGGTCGGCATGGATGGGTTGGACCAAAGGGTCTGTTTCCATGCTGTACATCTCTATGACTCTATGACTCTATTAGGATTAATCCTCGGCACAACTTTGTGAGCTGAAAGGCCTGTACTGTGCTATATTTTTCTATGTTCTATGTTCTCTGTTCTGTGTCAATAGCCCCCAAATTTCAATACTGAGACAACTGTCAGAAATACCTAAAAAAAATCACTTTGATAAATTTGTTTGTGACCCAAAACTACTCTGAAGTCAGGAGCAGCCAGTGTTCTTTTAAATTCATCATCACTTAACCCGTTCCATGCTGGGTGCTGCAACAAATTGAGAAGGCATGGACTCAGTTGATAGTGAATATGTAAATGTTTTATTACTGTTTCAAGTAAATATTTATATCAGTGATTTTTTTTTTGGTTTACATACATGTGGTTAGATTCTAGCAGTATTCTATAATCCAAAAATTTCCAAAATCAAGAAATGATTTGATTCCAAGCATTCCAGACTGGAGAGATTACAGTGAGCATGATCAGTCTGAGGATGACTACAGT